>NC_058080.1:659470881-659770881 GCF_014858855.1 Bufo gargarizans | reverse complement strand
TCCCTGACTGATGGTTTTCTGGCAGACATTCACAGCCCAGCACAGAATGATGTTCTGCTAGCGCACCTCCCTGCCTGCGGCAGCACCGATCGGCTCATCCAGGCTGTCTCTCTGTCTGGGAGACCATCAGGGTAAGCCCTTCCACCCTGCTTCCTCCAAGGTTCATGTGAGAACCCCTCTTCTTCCTCTCTTGTTCTTTTTTTTCCTGTCGACATGTGCAATAAAATGGCGCTACACACCGTTTTAGTGGATTCATCCAAAACTAACCTGAAAATATTCTTCTGCCTTCCGAAAAATAGCAACGTTCGGTCCGAACTGGTTCACTTATCCTTACCTTCAATCAGTCTTCTATCCTCTACCTTGCACATCTAATGTACTTATGGTTCGAAATCTGCGTTGATTGTGACGTTTGTAGGCTGGTCATGTGATGCCCTTTTTGGATTTTTTGCTGAGTTCCGCTGATGTCAGATATACCTCCCCCATCAGCCCATCTGATTTCTTGTAAGGAGTCTATCTCCAGTATGATGGGAGATAGCAACACAGAGGTTCCAGATAGGGGTGCAAATGGAAGCTTGCTGTGAGGATGGCAGAGAGCAACAGAAAAGGCATAAAGAAAGAAGAAAATGATGGAATACAGTCTGGGGACAATAAGGAGGTGGAAAATGTATAAAAGATGACAGTATTTGAGAATTGGAGAATCCCTTTTATAGGATCGCCTTCTTTGGACAATGCTGTTTGAATGGATCGGTGGACAATCATGCGTGCCGCCACTCTATTGAAGTCTATGGGACTGCTGGAGATAGCTGAGTACAAGTGCAGTGGCACACCAGAAGCCATCCTTCTTGGAGAAATACAGGTTCTGTTGTGTTTTTAAAGGGACTTTTCTGGGCTACAAATACTGTATTGATGACCTATCCTTAGGCAGTAGGGGTCTGACATCTGGCACCCCTACCGATCAGGTGTCCACAGCAGCCGTGGGTGCTGGAACTACCACTGAGAACAGTAGTGGTTGGACCAGGTTGCTGCAGCTCAGCTCCCATTTAAAGAGTAACTAAACCTTTATAATCAGACAGCTCCCTCCCAAAAAGTGTGCCTGCACAGAAAATCTGCACCAAAACACCATTAAAAAAAAAAAAATACCGCAATTTTGCATTATTTATCATGGTTTTGTCTCTAGTTTTAATGTGGTTTTGCCTCAGATCTCATCCATCCATTGAAAAGGGTGAAATCCACATACAAAAAACCAACCACTGACATGCTGCAGATTTCAAACTCCACACAGCAGGTGAATTTCTGCATAAAAAAAACCTCAAAGTGTAGATGAGATTTGTCTAATCTCATACACTTTGCTGGTACTGTATTACACAGCGATTTTTTTTTTCGTAACGAAAATCTGCATGGAAAAACCGCACACATAATCCGCATCGTATCCAGGCACCCCAAGAGGACATCTGCAATATGAAAAGAGCTCTCTGGACTGTTGGCAGCCGGCTTGTGACGGAAGAAAATGGGACATACTGTGACATTAAAGGGGTTGTCAGCTACAAATCCGGTATCCCTCTGCTGTAATCTGTGGGAGATTCTGGCATTTTTATGTTTACTCTGTTTTCATTGGTTTAAGTGTGGAATACAAAAATAAAGATTCACACAGTCTGACATCAGAGTTTAATTTCCCTGCAGCTCCCCAACAGGGGAAAGTAATAATACAGCTGTTGCCATTGAAAGAAATGCATTATCTATGTAATAAACGGGATATGCCAGGTTCTCCGGAGCGAAATCGCTTTCACTTCCAGCTACTTCATCATGGTCCTGCATAGGTGAGCCTCCCTATCAAATCAGAATTCCCTAATAGATTGTTGGAATGAGCAGTTAATAATCCAGACAACCTATTTCAAGGGGTTATTCCACGAAAAGTATTGCCATGTGCCGCAGCCCGGAAGGAACTGAGGATGAGATTGGTAGCGGCTCTGGCTGCAATGGTCATTAACAGAAATCACACCAATGCTTCCCAGGGCCAAGGCAGTGACAGGAGGGCGCACCCTTTCTTCCCTTGGGGCACACTGATGTTGGGGCTCCTGCCTAATCGTAGTTGGGGTGCCCTTGTTGTTGTAGGTCTGGTATGGATATCAGCCTTCAGATGTAGGTGCTGTGGCCGGCAAATGGTGTCAGTAACCAGGACAGTTATAGA
The DNA here is from genome assembly GCF_014858855.1 of Bufo gargarizans. Lineage (NCBI taxonomy): Eukaryota > Metazoa > Chordata > Amphibia > Anura > Bufonidae > Bufo > Bufo gargarizans. The sequence goes on along the minus strand of NC_058080.1, from coordinate 659,768,693 downwards.
AAATAGACAAATTTCTCTTTACTAAAAAATAGGAGTTGTAGTACATCCAAAAGTATCAAACACAGTTCAAAACAATTCACAGTGCAAATCTTCCCTGATAGCAGTGTAAGAATATAGGCAAAGATGGGAGTTGACATCCTCCTCTCTATCTTTCCAAAGTTTCTCTCTCTGCAGAATCTAAGACCCGATCATTATTATTTTCCCTTATAACATGGTTATAAGGGAAAATAATAGCATTCTGAATATAGAATGAATAGTAAAATAGCGCTGGAGGGGTTAAAAAAAATTAACTCACCTTAGTCAACTTGATCGCGCTGCCCAGCATATCGTCTGTCTCCTTTGCTGAACAGGACCTGTGGTGACGTCACTCCGTACATCACATGTTCCATCACATGATCTTTTACCATGGTGATGGATCATGTGATGACCGGAGTGATGTCACCACAGGTCTTGTTCCTGAAATGACTGCTCACCACAGGTCCTGTTCAGCAAAGGAGACAGAAGAGATGCCGGGCTACACGATCAAGTGGACTAAGGTGAGTTAAATTATTTTTTATTTTTTTTAAACCCTCCAGCGCTATTTTACTATGCATTCTGTATTCAGAATGCTATTATTTTCCCTTATAACCATGTTGTAAGGGAAAATAATACAATCTACAGAACACCGATCCCAGACCCGAACTTCTGTGAAGAAGTTCGGGTACCAAACATGTGCGATTTTTCTCACGCGAGTGCAAAACGCATTATAATGTTTTGCACTCGTGCGGAAAAATCGCGTGTGTTCCCAAAACGCACCCGCACATTTTCCCGCAACGCCCGTGTGAAAGAGGCCTAAGGCTGGCAATAAGACTCTCGCAAACGTGTCTGTAATTCCCAGCTAAGGGGTACAGGATTAAGATATGGCTGGCCAAAGTGTGGAAGGGTGTATTATCAAGGTCCCTTTAACCACTTCACATCCGGGCCATTTCCCCCTTCCTGACAGAACCAAATTTTGCAAATCTGACATGTGTCACGTTATGTGGTAATAACTTTGGAACACTTTTACTTATCCAAGCCATTCTGAGACTGTTTTCTCGTGACATATTTTACTTCATGACAGTGGTAAATTTAGGTCGATATATTACCTTTATTTATAAAATAATTCAAAATTTACCAAACATTTTGAAAAATTAGCAATTTTTAAAATTTATATTTCTCTGCTTTTAAAACAGAAAATATTTATTACTTAACATTCCCCATATGTCTACTTTATGTTGGCATCATTTTGGAAATGTCATTTTATTTTTTTAAGACGTTAGAAGGCTCAGAATTGTAGAAGCAATTCTTAAAATTTTTAAGAAAATTTCCAAAACCTGCTTTTTAAGGACCAGTTCAGGTCTGAAGTCACTTTGTGGGGCCTACATAGTGGAAACCCCCCATAAATGACCCCATTGTAGAAACTACACCCCTCAAGTTTCTTAAAACTGATTTTACAAACTTTGTTAACCCTTTAGGTGTTCCACAAGAATTAAAGGAAAATAGAGATGACATTTCTAAATTTCACTTTTTGGGCAGATTTTCCATTTTAATAAAAAAAATTCTTTAACACATCGCGGGTTAACAGCCAAACAAAACTCAATATTTATTGATTCTGCGGTTTACAGAAACACCCCACATGTGGTCGTAAACTGATGCAATGGCACACAGCAGGGCGCAGAAGAAAAGGAGCGCCGTATGGTTTTTGGAAGGCATTTACCTGAACTGGTTTTTAGATGCCATGTCCCATTTGAAGACCCCCTAATGCACCCTTACAGTAGAAACTCCCAAAAAGTTACCCTATTTTGGAAACTAGGGGATATGGTGCCAGTTTTATTGGTACTATTTTGGAGTACATATAATTTTTTATTGCTCTATATTAAATTTTTTGTAAGGCAAGGTAACCAAAAAAATGGCAGTTTTGGCACTGTTTTTATTTTTTACAACATTCATCTGACAGGGGTAGATCATGTGCTATTTTTATAGACCAAGTAGTTACAGACGCAATGATGTCAAATATGTTTATTTTCTTTGTTTGTTTCAGTTTTACATAATAAAGCATTTTTTTTTTATTATGTTTTTGTGTCTGCATTTTCTGAACACCATTGTTTTTTTATTTTTCTGCCGATCGTCTGGTGCAGGGGCTCGTTTTTTGCAGGAAGAGTTGACGTTTTTATTGGTACTATTTTTGGGTACATAACATTTTTTGATCATTCATTATTTCACTTTATGGGGCAAGGTGACCAAAAAATGTGTTGTTTTTGCACAGTTTTTAGTTATTTATTTTTGCAGCGTTCACCTGAAGGGTTAGGTCATGTGACATTTTTATATAGCAGATAGTTACGGATGTGGCAATACCTAATTTGTATACTTTTCTTTATTTATTTAAGTTTTACACAATAATAGCATTTTTGAAACCCAAAAAATGATGTTTTAGTGTATCCATAGTCTGAGAGCCATAGCTTTTTTTTTATTTTTTGACCGATTGTCTTAGTTAGAGTCTCATTTTTTTGTAGGATGAGGTGACAGTTTAATTGCTACTATTTTGGGGTGCATACGCCTTTTTTTAAAACAAATCTTTATTTATCACAGCAGGCATGATAAAAAAGACAATAACATAATGCGGGCAACAGCCCAACAATCGAGGAAGGCATATAAGATACACAGTTGTAATATGTAGGTACAGCAAAATAAGCAGATATGCAATATGTTAAGTTAGACCGGTTTAGGCAGACATGACATGAATGGTAAATATGGCATATAAGGTACTGGCTCCGGTGAGGGTATAGCTAGTAAGGGTCAGAAAGAGACAGAAAGGGAGCAGGCGAGAACATCATAAAAGCAGACAGATTGCTGGTTAAGACATAACTACTAATATAAATAAATAATTATGTTAGGCTTTTAGAGGTGTATGCAACCTAAAGGAGTTATCTAATGAAGAGGAGTTATTACTGCTGGGTCCCGCTGGAGGGCCTCAGGCTCTGCGTCTCCATCTTCCAGCCATTTTTGCCACGGACCCCAGAGGTCATTGCTTGGTGTTGCACTTTATGTGATGTTAGGTGACAAAAAAATTTTTGGGCACAGTTTTTTTTATTTTTTTTTATGGTGTTCACCTCAGGGGTTAGGTCATGTGATATTTTTATAGTAATCATTTTTACAGATGCGGTGATACCCAATATGTCTATTTCACTTTAACCCTTTCAGGACCAAGCCATTTTTCACCTTAAGGACCAGGCTATTTTTTGCAAATCTGACCAGTTTATGTGTGAATAACTTTAAAAGGCTTTTACTTATCCAGGCCGTTCTGAGATTGTTTTTTTGTCCCATATTGTACTTCATGACACTGGTAAAATGAAGTCCAAAAAATTTTTTTTTTTGCACAAAAAAAATACCTAATTTACCAAAAATTTTGAAAAATTAGCAAATTTCAAAGTTTCAGTTTCTCTACTCCTGTAATACATAGTAATACCCCCAAAAATTGTGATGACTTTACATTCCCCATATGTCTACTTCATGTTTGGATCATTTTGGGAATTACATTTTATTTTTTGGGGACGTTACAAGGCTTAGAAGTTTAGAAGCATTTTTCAGAAAATTTCCAAAACCCATTTTTTAAGGACCAGTTCAGGTCTGAAGTCACTTTGTGAGGCTTACATAATTGAAACCACCCAAAAATGACGCCATTCTATAAACTACACCCCTCAAGGTATTCAAAACTGATTTTACAAACTTCGTTAACCCTTTAGGTGTTGCACAAGAGTTATTGGCAAATGGGGATGAAATTTGAGAATTTCATTTTTTTGCCTAATTTTCCATTTTAACCAATTTTTTCCACTAACAAAGCAAGGGTTAACAGCCAAACAAGACTGTATCTTTATTGCCCTGACTCTGCCGTTTACAGAAACACCCCATATGTGGCCGTAAACTACTGTACGGCCACACAGCGGGGCGTAGAGTGAAAGGTGCGCCGTATGGTTTTTGGAAGCCAGATTTTGCTGGACTGTTTTTTTGACACCATGTCCCATTTGAAGCCCCCTGATGCACCCCTAGAGTAGAAACTCCATAAAAGTGACCCCATCTAAGAAACTACACCCCTCAAGGTATTCAAAACTGATTTTACATACTTTTTTAACCCTTTAGGTCTTCCACAAGAGTTATTGGCAAATAGAGCTGAAATTTCAGAATTTCAATTTTTAGGCAAATTTTCCATTTTACTATTTTTTTTTCCAGTTACAAAGCAAAGGTTAACAGCCAAACAAAACTCATTATTTATGGCCCTGATTCTGTAGTTTACAGAAACACCCCATATGTGGTCGCAAACTGCTGTACGGGCACACGGCAGGGCGTAGAAGGAAAGGGATGCCATACGGTTTTTGGAAGGCAGATTTTGCTAGACAGTTTTTTTGGGCACTATGTCCCATTTGAAGCCCCCCTGATGCACCCCTAGGTTAGAAACTCCAAAAGAGTGACCCCATTTTGGAAACTATGGGATAAGGTGGCAGTTTTGTTGGTACTATTTTAGGGTATATATGATTTTTAGTTGCTCTATATTACACTTTTTGTGAGGCAAAGTAACAAAAAATAGAAATTCTGAAATTTCATCTCCATTTGCCACTAACTCTTGTGGAACACTTAAAGGGTTAACAAAGTTTGTAAAATCAGTTTTGAATACCTTGAGGGGTGTAGTTTCCAAAATGGGGTTACTTTTTGGAGTTTCTACTCTAGGGGTGCATCAGGGGGGCTTCAAATGGGACATGGTGTCAAAAATACCAGTCCAGCAAAAACTGCCTTCCAAAAACCATATGGCATTCCTTTCCTTCTGCGCCCTGCCGTGTGGCCATACAGCATTTTTCGACCAAATATGGGGCATTTATATAAACTACAGAATCAGGCCAATAAATATTGAATTTTATTTGGCTGTTAACCCTTGCTTTGTTACGGGAAAAAAATGGATTAAAATGGAAAATTTCCCAAAAAATAGCTGTTTTGGCACTGTTTTTTTTATTTTTTTATTTGCAACGTTCATCTGACAGGTACGATCATGTGCTATTGTTATAGAGCAGGTTCCTACGGACGTGGCACTACCTAATATGTCTACCTTTTTTTAATTTATCTAGGTTTTACACAATAATATCATTTTTTAAACAAAAAAAAATCATGTTTTAGTGTCTCCATAGTCTGAGAGCCATAGTTTTTTCAGTTTTTAGGCGATTGTCTCAGGTTGGGTATCATTTTTGCAGGATGAGATGATGGTTAGATTGGTACTATTTTGGGGCGCATATGACTTTTTGATCGCTTGCTATTACACATATTTGTGATGTAAGGTAACAAAAAAATTCCTTTTTTGATGCCTTTTTTTTTTTTTTACAGTGTTCACCTGAGGGGTTAGGTCATGTGGTATTTTTATAGAGCAGGTTCTTACGGACGTGGCAATACCTAATATGTCTACCTTTTTTTAATTTATCTAGGTTTTACACAATAATATCATTTTTGAAACAAAAAAAATCATGTTTTATTATCTCCATAGTCTGAGAGCCATAGTTTTTTCAGTTTTTAGGCGATTGTCTTATGTAGGGGCTCATTTTTTGTGGGATGAGGTGACGGTTTGATTGGCACTATTTTGGCGTACATGCGACTTTTTTGATCACTTTTATTATCTTTTTTGGGAAGTAAGGTGGGCAAAATTTATATTTCCTCATAGTTTTTATTTTTTTATTTTTATGGCGTTCACCGTGCGGGGAAAGTAACATGATTGTTTTATAGATCAGGTCGTTACGGACACGGCGATACCTAATATGTGTAGTGTATTTTTTTATTTTATTTTTATTCTGTGATAAATGTTTTTTTTTATCTTTTACTTTTTTCACTTTTATTTAAAAAAAATTTGACCCAGACCCACTTGGATCTTGAAGATCCAGTGGGTCTGATATCTGTATAATACAGTACAGTACAATATATATTTTACTGTACTGCATTTTACTTACAGTTTGTCTGAACAGATCTATGCCTTCAGCACAGATCTGTTCAGCACCATGGACAGCAGGACGCCTGAGAAGGCATCCTGTTGCCATGGGAACCTTCCCCGTCTGTCACAACTGCGCAGACTGGGAAGGGTGAGGACTGGGGTGTCGGGGGGCTGTCTGGGGGCTCTCTCCCTCTCCCATCGGTGGGCTGCAAAGGCACAGCAGCCCCCCGATCGGAGAGGGAGGGAGCTCCCTGCGCTGTTAACCTTTTCCATACAGCGGTCCGTACGGACCGCTGTATGGAAAGGGTTAAACGGCTGACATCGCATCAACGATGTCAGCCGTTTATACCAGGGTGCCAGCAATGTGCTGGCACCCTGGTATACCCACTAGACGCCAACGATTATTCAACCGCCCGCAACCCTCCCCCTGTACCACCCGCCCACATAATATTATTCAGGGGTGCAGGGGGGGGGTAAAAAAACTTTATTTTGGAAATTTTAAAGTTTATGATCCCCGCGGTCAGGGACCTACATAAAGCGCTGCAAACCGCAGGTCTGAATTGACCTGCGGTTTGAAGCGATCGCCGATACGGGGGGGTCACAGGACCCCCCTCGGCATTGACCCTGGGTGCCTGGCTGTGTGTAACAGCCGGCACTCAGCGCCGTCACCATGTCTGCAGACATGGTGACAGTTTAATGCCATGACGTTTATACTCGTCATGGAGCACTAAGTAGCAGCGCTCCATGACGAGTATACACGTCATAGGTCGGGAAGGGGTTAACACAATAATAGCAGTTTTGAAGAAAAAAATACATATTTTAGTGTCTCCATTGTCTGAGAGTCATAGTTTTCTTTTTTTTTTTACCTATTGTCTTAGGTAACATCTAATTTTTTGCGGGAGGAGGTAACTGTTTGACTGGTACTATTTTGGGGGGGCATACACCTTTTTGATCGCTTGGTGTTACAATTTTTGTGATGTAAGGTGACAAAAAAATGGCTTTTTTTATTTAATTTTTTTACGGTGTTCACCTGAGGGGTTAGGTAATGTGATATTTTTATATAGCTGGTTGTTATGGACGCGGCGATACGTAATATGTATACTTTTTTTATTTTTTTATTTCAGTTTAACACAAAAATAGCATTTTTAAAACAAAAAAAGTGATGTTTTAATGTCTCTATGTTCTGAGAGCTATAGTTTTTTTTATATTTTGAGCGATTTTCTTATGTTGGGGCTCATTTTTTTCTCGGGATGAGGTGACGGTTTTATTGGTACCATTTTGTGGGACATATGCCTTTTTGATTACTTGGAGTTGCACTTTTTGTAAAGTAAGGTGGAAAAAATGGCTTTTTTGACACAGTTTTTATTTTTATTTTTTTATAGTGTTCATTGGACAGGGTGGATCATGTGATATATTTATAGAGCCAGTTGTTATGGACGCGGCAATACCAAATATGTTTTTCTATTTTTTACATTATTTTTTATTACTTAATTGGGGATTTTTTTATTTTTTTTTACATGTGAGACCTTTTTTTTTACACACTGGGGGACATTTACCTTCACTTTTTTTTTTCCACCATTGATTTTTCCTGTAACTGGGCTGACATAGTAGCTCTAGTTTCAGGGGAAATACACCCCCCAGAGAGGCTGTACAGCGGTATACAATGCTGTACAGCCTCACTGCAGGGCTGATCGAGGTCTGTAGAAGACCCAACAGCTCCTGCACTCTCCTGGCCCCCGCGGTCACATGACCACTGGGCCGGGACAGGAAGCGCATAGCTGAGCGCTGTGTATGCAACGATTTAGAAGGCAGGGACACCTGGGAACTGTCCCTGCCTTCTCTCTGGGGCGGCCTTCTGTGACTGACAGATTAGCGTGCAGCTGCTATCTCTGAATGGACATTCCAGAACGTCCATTCAGAGATAAACATCCACACATAGGACGTTTATATCCTATGGCGGATGTGAGGTGATTAATAGCTGATACAGGTGGGTGCTGGGAGTTGGACGTCTACTGATCTGATAAGATAGTTTATCAATAGGGATGAGCAAAGTGAGCTTCGGATTCCTAATTGAACAGTCCTATCCTTGTCTGTGATGCGAACAATAATAGGACATGTTCTATTTGTTTGCAGAACGGACATAAGGAAACGGTATGCGCATGGAGTAACTTCAGTTTTTTTGCGGACCCATCAAAATGAATGGTTCCATATACGGTCCCCCAAAAAAGGGAATGGACACGGAAAGAAAATACGTTGGTGTGCATGAGCCCTAATGCTGTACAGAGATCTGTCTCCATATAGACTTAAAATGTATGGCCTACGACGAAGCGAAGTCAGTTTTTCCCGAAGTCTTCCGAGACTTCGGTAAATAACTTTGGTATTTGATTTTTAAACTGAAAAAACTTTTTACAACTTGGATCCAAACTCGGCTTCGGCTCTGAGGTACCAATCCAAGAGTTAAAATGGTTTTCAAGTTTAAAAATCAAACACTAAAGTCTCACAAGACTTTGGGAATAACTGACTTCGCCTCATCGGAGGCCTTACATTTTAATGCTGTACGGAGACGGATCTCCATACAGCATTAATCCATTGCTCATTCATCCTTGCAAAACTGCGCCTGTTCCTTCAAGTTGGACGGTTTGCGCTTGTGAACAGCAATCTTTAAGTCTGACCGCAGATTTTCTATTGGATTGAGATCTGGGCTTTGACTAGGCCATTCCAACACATTTACGTTTCCCCTTAAACCAGTCAAGTGTTGCTTTAGCAGTGTGTTTGGTGTCTTTGTCCTGCTGGAAGGTGAACCTCTGTCCTAGCCTCAAATCACATACAGAGTGGTACAGGTTTTGCTCAGGAATATCCCTGTATTTAGCACCATCCATCTTTCCCTCAACTCTGACCAGTTTCCCAGTCCCATCCCCCCAGCATGATGCTGCCCCCACTATGTCCCACTGTGGGGATGGTGTTCTTTGGGTTATGTGATGTGTTGGGTTTGCTCCAGACATAGCGTTTTCTTGAATGACCGAAAAGTTCAATTTTGGGAGTCTCCCACATGCCTTTTTCGCAAACTCAGAACGTGCCTTTTTGTTTTTAGCTGAAAGTAATGGCTTTCTTCTGACCACTCTGCCATAGAGCCCAACTCTATGGAGCGTACGCCTTATTGACATCCTATGTTCAGATACTCCAGTCTCTGCTGGGGCACTCTGCAGCTCCTCCAGGGTTACCTTAGGTCTCTGTGCTGCCTCTCTGATTAATGCCCTTCTTGCCCGGTCTGAGTTTTGGTGGGCGGCCGTCTCTTGGCAGGTTTGCTGTTGTGCCATGTTCTTTCCATTTGATTATGATATATTTGATGGTGCTCATGGGGATCATCAAAAATTTGGATATTTTTTATAACTTAACCCTGACTTGTACTTCTCAACAACATTGTCCCTTACTTGTTTGGAGATTTCCTTGGTCTTGATGGCAGTGTTTGGTTAGTGATGCCTCTTGTTTAGGTGTTGCAGCCCATGGGGCCTTTCAAAAAAGGTGTGTATATGTAAAAAGAGTTAATACATACCCACATGCCAATTTTCTGTTTTCTATTTCACTTCACCAACTTAGACTATTGTGTTCTGATCCATCACATAGAATTCAGATTAACAAAACATTGAACTTAATGCTGTAATGTAACAAAATACGAAAAGAGTCAAGGGGGGTGAATACTTTTGCAAGGCATTGTATATAGCCATATACAGAATATGTTCTCAGACAAATGATACCCAGCAGGAGGTGATGAGCCTAAACATACCACCTACCTTACTGTTTTGGATTGTGACAGATGAAAGATTATATGACAGACATAAATACAATGCTTAATTTATACCGTGCCAGGAAATACCGCAGAGCTCCAGATAGACTGCCCAGAACAATCGCTATACCAGAGCAGACAGTGTAATATTCAATGGCAGAACAAATACACATAAGAAATCAGGACAGATTATTGTCAAAATGAGACACTGCTGCTGTAGTTTCTTATGTACACAGTAATGGGCTCCAGACTCAACAACACAAGGGCCCATTAAGAGATAACTGCATTCCTGATAGAGAAATAACATAGGAGCCTGTGGCTGCGGGTCTGCGATGTCAAGAACTGTGCATGGCTTCATGTATTACAGGTGGGATCTGAGGGTGTTTATAAATGGCTGGCGTTCCTTGATCGGGACATATGTGCATTGGCACAAGATGGCAAAGGATGTGTGACAGTGACATCATCATCTGGGGTTTTCTCTATGATACGGCAGAGAACTGGCAAGAAGACTGTCTGATCATGATGCCTAGGCTTAGGTCATATGCCTTAACTTTTACAAAAAAACTTTGATATCTGATCTGACAGTGACATATTAAAAGTTTTGATCAGCGTGACCCCAGCCAATTGCTAAAATGAGGGGATAGAAGTGCTCCCACAGAGCTCTGTCTCTCCTCACTGCTAAAGATCGCCTGAATAGAAAGTCAATATAAACGCCAAACTCTGAAAAGAAGAAGCCAACTTCTGAGAGGAAGAAGCATTACATTTTGCAGAAGGTTGAGGGCCATTACAAAGGAGTGCATGGACAAGAAAATCTATGAAAAGTAGCGTATGTTCATGGCTGTGGACTTCACTGCACATGGTCTGGGTTATATTGTTTCCAGCTCCTGCCACGATACTAAGATGGGCTGTCTATCCGCTTAGGGACTGCACCCTGCAGTTAGCATTGTAGAAAGATATATTGAGAAATCACTGAAAAGAAAAGCTACCCTTTAAAATGTAACTTTTAATAAATCTGCGTTAAAAAGTTACCACGTCAAAATCTCAAATAACAAAAATATATGATATAATATCAGATAATGCAATTAGGCATCTACTCAGTAAATGGAGGATACAATATCGGGTGTGCAAAATGTTACCACAATTGTGGTCACTCACGGTTCTGTGGACCTCAATGTTGGGGGCAAGTCACATCAATACATCGCTCCCTGGCAACAATTGGATAACGAATGCTGCAGCGTTTGTCGTTCTCATATATTCATAATGTCATCTATGGAGGGATTAAAATCAGCTTTTAGGTGCTTGGGATACTTTTTCTACTGAGCTACCATGTCCCTGCCTAAAAGAGGAGTTATCGCCCTGAAAGAGGCGGCCCCACTTATCAGTGGCTCACCCTAAATATAGATTCATTTCCTATCATAAGGTTTCCCATACAGTAGGTGCCTGTATGTCATCAGAATTCCCGACGCGTTTCCCCTTTCAAATTTCTATCAGGTTCCTCAGGGGACTTAGCCTACTTTCACATTAGCGTTTTCAGTTCCGCTATTGAAATCAGTCATAGGATCTCAATAGCGGAAGAAAACGCTTCAGTTTTTTCCCCATTCATTGTCAATGTGGACAAAACTGAACTAAACAAAACGAAGAGCATCAAAATGCATTCTGTTCCGTTTGGTTGAGCTCCCATTGTGGACAGAATAATGGTGCAATGCAAGTCAATGGGGACGGATCAGTTTTCTCTGACACAATAGAAAACGGATCTGTCCCTTATTGACTTTCAGTGGTGTTCATGATGGATCCGTCATGGCTATAGAAGACATAATACAACCAGATCTGTTCATGACGGATGCATGCGGTTGAATTAAGGTAACAGAAGCGTTTTTGCAGATCCATGACTGATCCGCAAAAAATACTTATGTGAAAGTAGCCTTAGGCACAATAGAAAACGGATCCGTCCCCCATTGACTTTCAGTGGAGTTCATGACAGATCCGTCTTGGCTATGTTAAATATAATACAACCGGATCCGTTCATAACGGATGCTGATGGTTGTATTATCAGTAACGGAAGCGTTTTTGCTGAACCCTGCCGGATCCAGTAAAGTAGGCTACTTTCACATTAGCGTTTTTCAGACAGAATTACTTCAGTGATTTTTTTATAAAGATATATTGAGAGAGGATTTGAACTAATTAGGAGGACTGTCAGAGAGGCATTTATTGTATAGCCCTGTGATGGCTAACCTCCGGCACGACAGCTGTGGTAAAACTACAACTCCTAAGATGCTTGGCTGTTCTCAGAACTCCACAGAAATGAATGGAGCATGCTGGGAGTCATAGTTTCACCACAGCTGGAGTGCCGGAGGTTAGCCATCACTGGGATTGCCTATATCCCCATATGCTGTGTATGTGAGCTGGAGAGACTGAAGTTAATTCTGCAAGTGCTTGTGTGTGACATATGCCCAAAGTTCCTCTGGCCTCCTCATTGCCTTGGATCCCGTACTTGTACTGTCACACTATTGCCCTACTTTCTGCTGCCTTGCACCCTGAAACCTACCAACAACAAGGGCACCCCAACCACCATCAGACAGAAGCCCCAAAACTAGGGTGTTCCCCGAGGGAAAGAAGGGTTGCGCCCCTCGTGTTACTGCACACTTGTCCTGGGTGAGCACTGGGTTAGCCAATGCGAGGACTACAACTACCATCATTGCCACTGCCACCACCCCCATCCTCTCCACTACTCCCTACATCCTCCCTGTGCTGGCCTGCACACTGCATAATTATCATAATTTTATGGCTCACACTAAAGGCTGTTAATTCATTTATATCAATATAATGAGCTATAGACATAAATAATAAGAGGTGTGTACATTTTGGACTGTCCTAAAGGCAGAAAGCCTGTGAGCAGGTGTAGATTTGCCCCACAACTTGCTCCATTTTCTGGTATTAGTATGACTAGATATCTCTAAACCTCTCAGTAAAACGTAATGGTTTGTCTCCCCTGTGGTGGTACCGCAGCAACGTCAAAAACATACTTTTCAGGTTCCTCTATAGAGTACAGCTCGTCACCAGTATATACAGCACAAGCACATTGAAATGGGCCATTTAAATCAACTTGCGGTTAAAGGAGTATTCCAGTTATAACTAGTTATCCCCTAGCCGCAGGGTCCTAGCCTAGTACAGTGCTCGGCTACCTCCGGCGCTCCCATAGAAATAAATGGAGCGCTGGAGCGCATTTCTGACCAGCCGCTCCGTTCATTTCAGAGGGGCTCCCATGGTCGGTGAGGGTCCCAGTGGTAGGACCCCCACCGATCTGATAGTTATCTCCATTCCTAACTTGGTACACCTATATGTACTAGTTTCATGCCATCACCAGTATTATAAACACCTTTACTCTAGTGCCATCTAGTGGATTATTAAAAGAGCACGCCGGTAAAAAGTAATATACCATGTTATAGCTGGTGCATTGCCTGAAAGGGAATCTGTCAGCAGTTTTCAGGATGCCAAATTGCTGACAGCACTTTTCTTTAGGGGCTGTGGAGAGGAGTACAAGCATATCTTTTGTGGAGTTTTTATTACCAGGAGTATTATGAATATGAACATTTATTCTGCCTGGTTCTACTCCTGCGAGTGCTCAATGTGGAGCTTTACCGTGAAGAGGTCTTTGCTTTGAGCTCCTTCACAGACCCTCCTGTCTGCTCTGAGTGACAGCTGTAGTGATTTCCTGATTGGATGATACAGCTGTCATTCAGAGCAGATGGGAGGGTCTGCCAAGCAGCTCAAGGCAGAGAGCAGAGGGGGCGTTCTAAAAATCCTTACTTGGGCACGAACAGAGCTTGTGTTGTCCTTGGTGCCTACTTGAGTTCTATGAAATAGGATCATCTGTGTTGTATTACATTTATTTTTATTTTTATTTTAAATAGGGGAACTCTTCTTTTACGATGAGCACTAAAGGGTCATTTTTACTGTGTGGGGGCACTAAAGGAATGCTGTTATTGTTAAAAGGGCACAAAGAGTACAATTATTGTGAGGAAAGCACTATGGTGGCATTAGGGATAATTAAAGGGGTATTCTCATCTTGGACATTGGTGGCATATAGCCAGGATATGCTCCCAATGTCTGATAGGTGAAGGTCCCAACTCTGGGACCCACAGTTATACTTAGATCGGAGCCCGCAAAGTGCCGGAGGGTGCATCGTGCATGTGCAGGCGCCCTCCATTCATTTCTATGGGACTGCCAAAAATAGTTGAGCGATAGCTCGGCTATTTCAATAAGCACCATAGATGTTAATGGAGCGGCGGCCGCAGTTGGTTGTTTTCGGCACTCCCATAGAAATGAATGAAGGGTGGCTGTGCATGCGTGGTGCAACCTCTGTTCTAACTTTAGGTATGGGTCCCAGAGGTTGGACCTAGCGATATGCCCCCAATATCCAAGGTGGGAATACTCCTGTAAGAAAGCACTAATACTATGTGGGGAGCTTGAAGGGGGAATTTATACTGTATGCGAGGCACTAAGGGTACACTACTACTGGGTAGGGACTGTAAGTGGACACTATTAATTTGAATAGGGCACTTGGGGGGCACTACTATTGTGTAGAGGAGCACTGAAGCAGCAATTTTACTGTGGAGGAGTACTAAAGTGGCAGTATAACTGTGGAGAGCACTGAAGGGGGACTGTAACCTTGAGGAGACACTACGGGATCACTTTTACTATTTGGAGAACAGCGGTGACAACTATTATGTTGGGCACAAAAGGGAAGCACTATTATTGTGTAAGGCACAATTACCATCTGGAACATCTGCTTGACACTTTTTTGTGGGTAACTATAGTCAGAGGGGCACTTAGGGCAGCAACCGGCACAATATTGGTTGAAGAAGCAGGATGGTGCTGTTAAAGGGGCTAAGGGGATGGTGATTTTGTGTGGATAATAAGGAGGGTGCTGGAAATGTGAGGATCCAAAGCTGTGTGGTCAGCAAACTGCAGAAATTAACCATGGCTGGGAGAAGCTATCATGGCGGTGTGAGCCGTATAGAGCAGAAAAGAAGAAGCAAACAACTCCAATTAGAAGATATATGAGATGAGTCACTGGATTTAACTAATCACATAGGGCTGTATTAGAACCTGCCGATGGTCGGCCAGATCATCACTAATGAGGGTTTATAGTAGCTCGTTCCCTAGCATCCAATAGGAAAGTTGCCTACCCCTTACTATATAAGAACCTCCCCAGTAGTGTTGATCACGAATATTCGAATTTCGAATTTTTATCGCGAATATAGGTACTTCGAAAATTCGCGAATATTTCGAATAGTTATATATATTCGTAATTTCGAATATTCGGGTTTTTTCCGATTTTTTTCCGATTATTATTATTTTTTTAATCAGTACACATGATCCCTTCCTGCTTCTAGCTTGTGGGCCAATAAGAAGGCTGCAATATACTTGACTTTAGGAGTAGTGATGAGCGGCAGGGGTCATATTCGAAAATGCCCGATTTTTTTTTCTTGAAAAAATCGGCAAGGTAATGATTGTGTAATATGCGAATTTTCGTAATAATTTTTTATTGTGAATTTTTAAACTTTTAGACAAAGAAGATTATAGCACTATATTAGCTAAATTGCTCTATATTCGTTTTTTTTTTCGAATATATAAATTGCTCTATATTCGATTTTTGGAATATTCGCTATATTGCTATAACAGTTTTTTTGAATATTCGTAATATATAGCAATATAGCGAATATTCGAAAAAAACGAATATAGAGCAATTTAGCTAATATAGTGCTATAATCTTCTTTGTCTAATAGTTGTAATTTTTTTCTCATCTGAAGTTCAGATTGGAAAAAAATTACAACTATAAAAAAAAGATTATAGCACTATATTAGCTAAATTGCTCTATATTCGTTTTTTTCGAATATTCGCTATATTGCTATATATTACGAATATTCGAAAAAACTGTTATAGCAATATAGCGAATATTCCAAAAATCGAATATAGAGCAATTTAGCTAATATAGTGCTATAATCTTCTTTGTCTAATAGTTGTAAGTTGAAAAATTCGCAATAAAAATTAGAATCCGAAAATTCGAATTACGAAAATTCGAATATTACACAATCATTACCTTGCCGATTTTTTTTTTTTTTTTTTAAATCGAGAATTTTCGACGAATATTCTAAAAATATTCGCGAAATATCGCGAATTCGAATATGACCCCTGCCGCTCATCACTACTCCCCAGCAGCCATTTTCTGCAGTGTTTTTGCAATTCTGTGTGAGAGAGAGAGAGAGAGAGAGAAGTGACATTGCTTTGCTGTGTCATTACATTAGATGGTTGGTTAGTTATTTTATATATATATAATACAGATAGTTAGCGGCAGATAGTCAGTGTAGGTTAGATAATGATATAGTGTAGGTTCCAGTGCAGGGTGTTAGGTAGTGTGATTGTGGTGCAGGAACAGACACTTTTATCTATATACTATCTATATACTAACTATTGGTTGGCTTACTGTGAGACAGAATTTTACACTAGAATTGTGGTGTAATGGTTGTACAAGACTACAGGGCCGTTTGAAGGAATTTGGGTCCCCAAGCAAAATAGACATGGAGGCCCCCCCTCCACACCTTACGCACGCAAAGCCTACAGGAACCACAGTATAGCCATACAGTTTAAGTTCACCCACACTTTATATAAATAAAAAAGGTTTACAGTGCAAATACTGCTGTTGCATTTAATGTGCATGAAATTTGAACAGTGCCATCCACAGATCCCCCTCCCCTAAACAGTGCCATCCACAGATCCCCCCTAAACAGTGCCATCCACAGATCTCCCCCCCTAAACAGTGCCATCCACAGATCCCCCCTAAACAGTGCCATCCACAGATCCCCCCTCCCCTAAACAGTGCCATCCACAGATCCCCCCTTAAACAGTGCCATCCACAGACCCCCCCCCTAAACAGTGCCATCCACAGATCTCCCCCCTAAACAGTGCCATCCACAGATCCCCCCTCCCCTAAACAGTGCCATCCACAGATCCCCCTCCCCTAAACAGTGCCACCCACAGATCTCCCCCCTAAACAGTGCCATCCACAGATCCCTCCTCCCCTAAACAGTGCCATCCACAGATCCCCCTCCCCTAAACAGTGCCATCCAAAGATCTCCCCCCTAAACAGTGCCATCCACAGATCCCTCCTCCCCTAAACAGTGCCATCCACAGATCCCCCCTCCCCTAAACAGTGCCATCCACAGATCTCCCCCCTAAACAGTGCCATCCACAGATCCCCCCTAAACAATGCCATCCACAGATCCCCCCTAAACAGTGCCTTCCACAGATCCCCCCTCCCCTAAACAGTGCCATGATGGCACTGTTTAGGGGAGGGGGGATCTGTGGATGGCACTGTTTAGGGGGGATCTGTGGATGGCACTGTTTAGGGGGGATCTGTGGATGGCACTGTTTAGGGGAGGGGGGATCTGTGGATGGCACTGTAGGGGGATCCTGTGGATGGCACTGTTTAGGGGAGGGGGATCTGTGGATGGCACTGTAGGGGGATCTGTGGATGGCACTGTTTAGGGGAGGGGGGATCTGTGGATGGCACTGTAGGGGGATCTGTGGATGGCACTGTTTAGGGGAGGGGGATCTGTGGATGGCACTGTAGGGGGATCTGTGGATGGCACTGCCATCCACAGATCCCCCTACAGTGCCATCCACAGATCCCCCTCCCCGACGCTCACAGCAGTATATTTATAAACTAATCAGTAACCACTTTAACTTTAATCATTGCTCATTGCTGAGCTCTTTACTTGGATTATTTGGATATCTTACTTTGTCTTAGCTCCGGTAACAGCAGGCAGTGCAGGCGGCGCTCACTCACTGACGTCATGCGCGTGCGCCTCCTAGTGGGAGGAGCAGGCGCGTGACGTCGGTCAGTGAGTGAGCGCCGCCCCCCCCCCCCCGCACTGCCTGCTATTACCGGAGCTAAGACAAAGTAAGATATCCAAATAATCCAAGTAAAGAGCTCAGCAATGTGCAATGATTAAAGTTAAAGTAGTTACTGATTAGTTTATAAATATACTGCTGTGAGCGGCGTGGCCCTGTATATTCTAACCCCCAGGCAAGCGTCCCTGTCACCATGGGAACGCCTGGGGGTTAGAATATACCATCGGATTTGAGTTTTTACGATCTCACTGAGCTCGTAAAACTCTGATCCGATGGTATATTCTAACCCGCAGGCAAGCGTCCCCGTCACCATGGGAACGCCTGGGGGTTAGAATATACCATCGGATCTTCTGAGTTACTCAGCTCTGCTTGGCCCCGGGCCCGCTCGGGGCCCCAACCAGCTCGGGGCCCCAAGCAATTGCTTGTTTTGCCTGTTGGGTAGCGACGGGCCTGCAAGACTATGCCTATTAGGCCATTGCCCCTTTTTCACAGGCATATTCCCTTTCCAGAGAAGCCATGCCCCTTTTTCGGACTAGGCACAAAGACTTTCTCTAAGCCTAGATCTGCCAAACTGTGCCACTTTATGGTGCAATTTATGCCAAAATTTAGTCTGCACTAATGAGCGCTCCACAATGGAAGTGCTTATTATTAGTAGAAGTCCTGTTAGAAAAATCCCGCCAATTAACATTGCCCGTAGAACAGAATTACCGGCACCGGCAGGGCCACTAACATACCGGCCTTGCCGGTGAAATATCGGCTGAGTGGCAACCCTATCTGTTGGTGTTATGTGGTCATGATGTGGAGGTATTATCTGGCCCATTACATGGTAACTCTATTGCTATATCATTTAGAGGCTAAGTACAGTCACAGCTGGGTAGAGGATGCAGCTGATATTCCTTGCTAACACTGACAGCCACATCCACTGACAGAGATTTATGAAAACTGGTGTAAAGGAAAACTGGCTCAGTTGCCCATAGCAACCAGTCAGATTCCACCTTTCATTTATCACAGCTCCTTTGGAAAATGAAAGGTGGAATCTGATTGGTTGCTATGGGCAACTGAGACAGTTTTCCTTTATACAAGTCTCCCTTAGGCCGGGTTCACACATAAGCGTACCCGATAAGCGCTGTTTACAAGCGTGCTTATCGGGCGTTTACATACGTGCGAGTGAAAACAAGCAAACACCCATTGTCGCGCGTGCCCCCGCTAGGTCTATATGCGGGAACACGCGACAAAGCGCCCCAAAGAAGCTCCTGTACTTCTTGGCGCGTCGGGCGTTTTACAGTGCGATCGTACGCGCTGTAAAACGCTCAGGTGAGAACCATGCCGATAGGGAAGCATTGGTTTTTGCTTGTTGAGCGTTTTACAGCGAGTAGGAATGCGCTGTAAAACGCTCAGGTGTGAACCCAGCCTTGTAGACTTATGTATTATGTAACTGTATGGTGACTGGTGGAAGATTTTGCGTATTTTCCACCATGAAATTACAACACCACCAGTTTCATAGTTTGCAATGAATAGTGTGAAATCCAGAGCAAATTCACAGCAAACTGAAGTGAATCTGCCACGTGCAGGGGCGGACTGGAAACTTAAATTGGCAAAAAGTGGTCCTACTTTGTAGTGGGGCCCAAAGTGACAGAAGACAGGGTCAACACAAGTAGTCGGGGCCAGCAATACCATATTTCAGTACATTATGCCATCCTAGCAGAGCCAAATACCCAGGGCCGGTGTGCTATCAAAAAACCTTACCCCGTGAAAATCCCTTAACCCTCGTGACTTCCGTTGACGTGGCCGCAGAAGATCAGCTGGAGGAGGGGGTGTGCGCGGAGCGTGAGGCGAGGGCTGGACTGGAAAGTCACACCGCTCATGTGCATTTGCTGGCCGCTTCTTCTGCAGCGCTCCCTGTAATTTTACCTTAACGCGTGGTAGTGCGCTTGCGCTGAGGTGCACACCCCCTCCTCCAGCTGATCTTCTGTGTCCGAGTCACCAGAAGTCATGAGGGGTAAGGGATTTTCACGGGGTAAGGTTTTTTGATAGAGCACCAGCTCGAGGCTAATGTGGGCCCTTGAGCGATAAAGTCTCAGTGGGCCACCGTGTGGCATTTTGCACAACGTACGAGGCTATGAAACTGCATGTATTATAGATGTTTCCAAATACAATGGACAAAGCACGCTACAGAGTGGATATAAGGGAATCGGTCCTTATTCGCCTACTTTTT
This sequence comes from Bufo gargarizans, assembly GCF_014858855.1. Classification (NCBI taxonomy): domain Eukaryota; kingdom Metazoa; phylum Chordata; class Amphibia; order Anura; family Bufonidae; genus Bufo; species Bufo gargarizans. Next base: position 659,748,800 of record NC_058080.1, on the reverse strand, counting down.
TTTTACCTACCCAGTGTTTCAGTCTCTGAGGTCTACTGACAGTTTTTAACATTTTTGCATACATACACCTATTTGATCACTTAACAACATACAATTTGGCATTGCGCACTTTTTTGCACATATTAGCTAATGCCTGTAAAGCGCTGCGGACTATAGTAGCTATATAAGTGCATAAAATAAATAAATAATATGCCTTTCACTTGTGATGCAATATGATACGGTGATACCAAAATGACACCAAACGTGGCCTATTTAAGTTAATGAGTTCCATGTGGCACTGTACATTATAATGACCCCCAGTGCCCCCCCACAAATTATAGTTCCCCCATACAGTATAATGACCCTCAGTGCCCCCCACAAATTATAGTGCCCCATGCGGTATAATGACCCCAGTGCCCCTATACAGTATAATGACCTCCAGTGCCCCCCATACATTATAATGACCCCCAGTGCCCCCCATACAGTATAATGACCCTGAGTAGCCCCACACACAGTATAATGATCTCCCAGTGACCCCCTCACTGGGGTTCGGACTGTATGGGGGCCACTGGGGTCATTATATTGAATGGGGAGCCACTGGAGGTCACTATACTGTATGGGGGCACTGGCCTAGGGATGGGCTACATGAAAAATATATTTCCATGATAACGATATTCTGAAACATATCGCAATAATTATATATATATTGCAATAAATACTAGGGCTGCAACAATTAATCAAAGTTATTGATAATATTCGATAATGGGATTCGTTGTCGACGAATCCCATTATCGAATAATCGGCCGATTTGTTGCTATGCAGGCAGGGCGGTCAGGTGCTATGCCTGGGGTCCTTTACCGGCAGTAACTTATACTTTAATTTTAAATCAGCGCATCTTTATTACCTTACAATGAAGCTCCATTAACAGGCAGAGTGGGCAGCGGCGTAACGTTACTTACTCACGTGACGCGCCTGCTCCGCCTGCTTCATTCATTAAGCATTTGATACATATGCAAATTAACCTGAGATGAGTCCTGTCCCTGACTTATCTCAGGGACAGGACTCATCTAAGGTTAAATGTATTAAAAAAAATTTTTTTTACACAATAAAAGCACACAGAGCTATGGGGACTGGGTATTGTGGATGTGCTAGCGGCCATCTAGCAACCCATGTCCTCAGCTCTATACACAAAATCCCAGTGACAGGTTCCCTTTAAGGAATACTGCTGTGAGCGGCGGGGCTGTTATGGGGAGGGGAATCTGTGGATGGCACTGTTATGGGGAGAGGGATCTGTGGATAGCACTGTTATGGGGAGGAGGATCTGTGGATGGCACTGTTATGGGAAGGGGGATCTGTGCACTCTTGTGGGGAGGGGGATCTGTGGATGGCACTGTTATGGGAAGAGGGATCTGTGCACTCTTATGGGGAGGGGGATCTGTGGATGACACATATAGCATAGGATGCTATATAGTGTCATCCATAGATCCCCCATAGCATGGTCATCCACAGATCCCCTCCATAACAGTGTCATTCACAGGTCCCCCTCCCCGTAACAGGGCCATCCACAGATCCCCCTCCCCATAACAGTGCTATCCACAGATCCCTCTCCCCATAACAGTGCCATCCACAGATCCCCCTCCCCATAACAGTACCATCCACAGATCCCCCCATAACAGTGCATAGATCCCCCTCCCCATAACAGTGCCAACCACAGATCCTCTTCATAACAGTGCCATCCACAGATCCCCCATAACAGTGCTATCCACAGATCCCCCATAACAGTGCCATTCACAGATCCCCTCCATAACAGTGCCATTCACAGATCCCCTTCATAACAGTGCCATCCACAGATCCCCTCCATAACAGTGCCATCCACAGATCCCTCCCATAACAGTGTCATCCACAGATTCCCCCCATAACAGTGCCATCCACAGATCCCCCATAACAGTGTCATCCACAGATCCCCATAACAGTGTCATCCACAGATCCCCCATAACAGTGCCATCCACAGATCCCCCCATAACAGTGCCATCCACAGATCCCCCCATAACAGGTTCATCCACAGATCCCCCCATAACAGTGTCATCCACAGATCCCCCCATAACAGCGCCATCCACAGATCCCCAATAACAGTGTCATCCACAGATCCCCAATAACAGTGTCATCCACAGATCCCCCATAATAGTGTGTCATCCACAGATCCCCATAACAGTGCTATCCACAGATCCCCCATAACAGTGCCATTCACAGATCCCCTCCATAACAGTGCCATTCACAGATCCCCTCCATAACAGTGCCATCCACAGATCCCCTCCATAACAGTGCCATCCACAGATCCCTCCCATAACAGTGTCATCCACAGATTCCCCCCATAACAGTGCCATCCACAGATCCCCCATAACAGTGTCATCCACAGATCCCCATAACAGTGTCATCCACAGATCCCCCATAACAGTGCCATCCACAGATCCCCCCATAACAGTGCCATCCACAGATCCCCCCATAACAGTGCCATCCACAGATCCCCCCATAACAGTGTCATCCACAGATCCCCCATAACAGTGCCATCCACAGATCCCCCCATAACAGTGCCATCCACAGATCCCCCCATAACAGTGCCATCCACAGATCCCCCCATAACAGTGTCATCCACAGATCCCCCATAGCAGTGCTATCCACAGATCCCCCCATAACAGTGTCATCCTCAGATCCCCCATAACAGTGTCATCCACAGATCCCCCATAACAGTGCCATCCACAGATCCCCCCATAACAGTGTCATCCACAGATCCCCTATAACAGCGCCATCCACATATCCCCAATAACAGTGTCATCCACAGATCCCCCATAATAGTGTGTCATCCACAGATCCCCCATAATAGTGTGTCATCCACAGATCCCCCATAACAGTGTCATCCACAGAACCCCCATAACAGCGCCATCCACAGATCCCCCATAACAGCGCCATCCACATATCCCCAATAACAGTGTCATCCACAGATCCCCAATAACAGTGTCATCCACAGATCCCCCATAATAGTGTGTCATCCACAGATCCCCCATAACAGTGTCATACACAGATCCTTAATAACAGTGTGTCATCCACAATTTGTTTTAATATGGCCTTTGAACATAATTTTTCAAGTAAAATCATATAAACACCTTTTTTTTGTCATTTTGGTGTTTTTTCACGATTAATCAATGAAATTATCGACAACTAATCGATTATTCAGATAATCGTTAGCTGCTGCCCTAATAAATGCCCATTAAGAAGAAAAAACATTGGGGGCCACAAGGAGAAATTATACTGTGTGGGGGCAGTTGGCACCGCTGCTGCCAAGGCAGTGATTTGTTCTCCTTGTGTCAGGTCAATTGATCATGTCACATAATGGGAGCAGGTCACCACTGCAGCCAGTGATTGACTGCAGCAGTGTCAAACTGGATGTTGATAGACGGGAAGCTGAGAGAGGCAGTGAGGCTGGGGAGCGAAGGTGCTTGGATCCAGCACTCGGGAGCAGGTAAGTTTGCTTCCCTTTGCAGGTCTGATCAGGAGAGAGGTTGAGTAAATCCTGCATATAATATACAACAAGCAGGGGAGCCCACACAGCTCTACCCAGCATACACACACCTGCTTTGCCTGCCGTGCACCGAACACATAACCTGAGGCTGGGCTCACACCTGAGCGTTTTACAGCGCGTTCCTATGCGCTGTAAAACGCTCAACAAGGAGAAACCAATGCTTCCCTATCGGCATGGTTCTCACCTGGGCGTTTTACAGCGAGTACGATCGCGCTGTAAAACGCCCGACGCCCCAAGAAGTACATGAGCTTCTTTGGGGCGTCTTGTCGCGCGTTCCCATACATAGACTTTCGGGAACGTGTGACAATGGGCATTCGCTTGTCTCTGTATGCGTGATTGCAAACGCCCGTACAATCGCACATACAGAGCGCTCCATCGCGAACGCTCAGGTGTGAACCCAGCGTAAGGGAGCATTCACCTTGTGAAGCCCGTGCCCGTATTGCAGACCGCATTTGCGGATCCGCAATACACGGGCACCGTTCCGTGTGCATTCTGCATCACGGATGTGGACCCATTCATTTCAATGGGTCCGCAAATTAAGAGATGCGGAACGGAAGCACGGAATGGAACCTTACGGAAGCACTACGGAGTGCTTTCTGAGGTTCCGTTCCGTGCTTCCGCACCGCAAAAAGATAGAGGTTGCTCTATCTTTTTGCGGAACGGAGGGATCGCGGACCCTTTTAAGTGAATGGAGCCGTGATCCCTATACGGCTGCCACACGGCAGGCGCCCGTGCTTACCGGACCGCATTTTGCGGTCCGCAATATGGGCACGGGCTTCACATGGTCGTGTGAATGCTCCCTTAGGCTGTAGAGATCAGGACAAGGGGCTGTGTGGTCACATGACTGCTTTTATCGCTGCCGCCCTTCCCCAGTATCTTTGTGGTGGGCAATACAAATAATAATAATAAAAGAAGCAACTATTTAATATGGCTGCAAAGAGTCGCGCACGTTGCTTAGTCTTTCCACTTATGACTCTTTAGCAGTGACTTACCATCTCACTAGGTCGCTGTGTACACACATAATGCACGCTTAGCCGCACTGCACCTGCGCGGTGTGACTTTCCATTCCAGCCCGCTCCTCACGCTCTGCTGATGGAACTCAGGAGCTGCTGAGTGAAGCCAGGAGCTTCCAGCCACAGCTGCGCTTCTTGTGGATCCTCTGGCTGTGGTCTCACTGATGCTGTGTGTTTTATTTTACACCACAGCCTGAGCCTTGTATAATAAATGGAGAAACGGGCCTGACGTCACATATACCGCTGTAATAAAAAAACTGTGATATCATCATATCGCCGTTTCCTAATACCGCTGCATTTCGCCAATACCGGTGTATTGCCCAACACTAACATGATCCAGGAGCAGCGCAGCCCCATTCAAGTGAATGGGGCTGAGCTGCGATACCAACCACAGTCACTACAATGTACGGTGCTGAGCTTGGTGAGCAAGAAAAAGGCTCACGAGAGTGCTGCTGCTTTCTCAAACAGCTGATCGGCGAGGGTCAGACCACCATCAATCAGATACTGATGACCTGTCTAGAGGATCGGTCATCAGTAGTAAAACCCTGGAAAACCCGTCAAAACATAGAAAAAAATAAAAATAGATAGAAATAGATATGGAAACTAGAAAAAAAATCACATAATCTATCCCATCAGGTGAATGGTGTAAAAAAAAAATATAATAATAAAAAAATCAAAACAGCTAAAAAAAATAATATCAAATGATCAAAAAGTTGTATGTACCCCAAAATAGTACCAATGAAAACATCACCTCATCCAGCAAAAAATGAGCCCCTACACATAGCCAAAAACATAAAAAATATGGCTCTAAGGAAATGGCAACCAAAAAATATGATTTTTCTTTCTAAAAATACTCTTATTGTGCAAAACTTACATATTTTGTATTGCCGCATCCATAATAACCCACTGTATAAAAATATCACATGATCTACCCATCAGGCAAACACTGTAAAAAAAATATATGCCAAAACAGCTTTTTTTTCTATCTTGCCTCCCAGAAAAAGTAATATCAAGTGATAAAAAAGTCTTATGTACCCAAAATGATACTAATGAAAGCGTCACCTCATCTTGCAAAACATGAGTCTTCACACAAGACTATAGCCAGAAAAATGTAAAAAAAATATGGCTCTTAAAAAAATGGCAACACAAAAACATGATTTTTTTTCCAAAAATGTTCTTACTGTGTAAAACAAAAAATAAAATAAAAAATAGACATAACGTATTTTTCGCCCTATAAGACGCACGTATGTTTTTGAGGAGGAAAATAAGAAAAAAAATATTTTTCACCAAAAGGTGTGCTTTTGGTGGGTTTGAACTAATGGCAGTCTGTGCATGACACTATTATAGGGGATCTGTGGATGATGCACTGTTATGGGGTGGGGGCTTTGTGGATGGCACTGCTATGGGGGGAGCTATGGATGGCATTATGATGGGGGGTCTTTGGATGGCATTATGATGGTGGGGGGATCTGTGGATGGCATAATGATGGTGGGGGGATCTGTGGATGGCATTATGATGGGGTGTCTTTGGATGACATTATGATGGTGGGGGGATCTGTGGATGGCATAATGATGGTGGGGGGATCTGTGGATGGCATTATGATGGGGGGGACTGTACTCTGTCCCCGCCGCTCAGTATGTACTGTATTATACGTAGTGTTAATCATAATATCTAAACTGAATAATGATGCGCTCCCCCTGCTCCCCCTGTACTTACCGGTACACACATGTCACGCTCCTGTAGTAAGCACTAGCAGCTAGCAGGCAGGCCGGGGGGGGGGGGGGGGGGCGTAACTCACTGAGGTCACGTGCCTGCTCCGCCTACTTTATGAATGAAGTAGGCGGAGCAGGCACGTGACCTCAGTGAGTTATGGCCGCCCGGTCTGCCTGCTAGCTGCTAGTGCTTACTACAGGAGCGTGACATGTACCGTTAAGCACAGGGGGAGCGCATCGTTATTCAGTTTAGATATTATGATTAACACTACGTATAATACAGTACATACTGAGTGGCGGGGACAGAGTACAGTGCCTGCACTGCCCGCTGCTCTCCCCGCCTACTACAGACCCTCCTCCCTCCTCACTAATACATCGCATGACTGTGATGCAAATTGCCAGCATTCGCCCCATAAGACGCAGGGGCACTTTTCCCCCACTTTGGGGGGGGGAAGTGCATCTTATGGGGCGAAAAATACAGTATATGGTATTGTCGCGTCCATAACGACTGACTTTATAAAAATATCTATGATCTACCCTATCAGGTGAACCCTTTAAAAAAATAAAATTAAGCTAAAACACCTTTTTTTTGTTACCTCGCCTCCCAAAAACATAATATTAAGTCATCAAAAAAATGTATGTACCCAAAAATGGTAGTGACAAAAAGTCCTGCAAAAGGCAAGTCCTCGGACATCTATTTTGGCAGAAAAATAAAAAAGTTATGGATGTTAGTATATGGCGATGCAAATTATAGCAGATTTTTAATCAAAGGGATTTTATTATGCAAAAGTAGTAAAACATGAAAATAAACAATAAATTTGGTATCGCCATAATTGCATCAACCTGCTGAATAAAGTTATCATATATACCAAATGGTGAACCTCATAAAAAATAAAAATAAAAAACTGAGATACATAAGGTAAAAAGCAATCAAAAAGACAAATGTACCCCAAAATGGTGCCAATAAAAACTACGGCTTGTCCCGCAAAAAATAAGCTCTCACACTTCTCAGTCAACAAAAAATAAGAAAAATGATCACTCTTAAAAACCATTACTATCAGTCTTAGGCCTCACGCAAAATGGGGTTCCGTTGTTCCGTGATCCGTTTCCGTTTTTGTTTCCGTGTGTCTTCCTTTATTTTTGGAGGATCACCAGACATGAAGGAAAGTAAAAAAAAATCTAAGTCAAGTTTGCCATGCAAATGATAGGAAGAAAACGGACGCGGACGCGCATGACAATCTTGTGTGCCTCCGTGTTTTTTCACTGACCCATTGACTTGAATGGGTCCGCGAACCGTTGTCTGTGAAAACAATAGGACAGGTCCTATTTTTTTTACGGACTGGAAACACGGATCACGGACGTGTATGACAAACGGTGTATTAGCCGAGTTTTCCACGGACCCTTTGAAAGTCAATGGAACAACAGACACGGGACACAACAACGGTCGTGTGCATGAGGCCTTAAATGCAGAGAGATTCAGATTGAGATAATAGTGAATTCTTCCAAATTTTCAGTAAATTTGGGATTTTTTTTATAAGGTAAAACATATTGACTCAAATTTACCATTAACATGAAATACAATGTGTCACGGAAACACAGTCTCAGAAAGGCTTGGATAAGTAAAAGTGTTCCAGAGTTATTACCACATAAAGTGACACGTGTCAGATTTGCAAAATTAGGCTTGGTCAGGAAGGGGGCAAATGGCCCGGTATGGAAGTGGTTAAACTAATGAAGACCGCACTGTTCAGTGGGTCAGTATTGTTAATGGCTGCGCGGTCTTGAAAGTGCTAGGGCCACTAACAATACAGACCCACTGCTGAGTTTGGTCTCCATTAGTATAATTATAGCCGCTGCAGACCTTTCATCCATGCGGTATTGGACAATGCATGGCCACCTCATAACTGTGACCTGACCGTCTTGTAGTGGTACCCTTACTTGTTCTGCATTGTTAATGGATGTGCTGCACCTTCAGTACCATGTGGCTGTTAGCAATGCAGAACGACTAAACAGTGCGGTATTCTTTAGTTTATTTAAAGCCTGCTGTGCGGTATTTGACCACAGCACGGCGGTATCTCCACCATGACACAACCGCACCATGTGGTTGTACCCTTAGGTTTACAGGTGACCATTGCTGAGCACCACACATCACTTACTAGAGATACCTCAGACGTCCATTAGGTGGCGCTGGTGCCTAGCACAAGTCCCACGGCTGCCTCCTGCAGAGCGGTAGACTCCCCCTGAACTCTCCCATGGACAGAATGGACGCATGGCACATGTGTGACCGGCACAGCACACAGCACACAGCATGCCGGCCTCATGGGGACTTTCTGTTCACTCCTCTTCTGTGGTCTGGAAGATGGAGGAGAGCTAGAAGGCTACACAACTGCAAGGACGTCAACGGCCGAGCACCTGTGGTCATCAGAACGGTAGTAAGAATGGCAGTAGTCTGAACCCTGGGAACTACAACTCCTAGCAGGTCCTGACGCCCCCTGCTCCAATGCCGGGAGTTGTTGGTGGGCAGGACTTTGCCTGAGGTTTTGCCGCAGAAATAAAGCAAATGTCGCACTGGGAGTCATGTAGTAGGAGCATTAACCCTGTGTGTGATGGCGGCATCCGTGTCAGTAATTACCACTGTCCTCAAGTAATATTTCTGTAATAAATGTAATAATTATACATAATAATGATCAGAGACCCCGAGAATATCTATGTAATATCTATCTATAATTTATCTATCTCGTATCTATTATCTAGCTACTATTATTTATGTATTATCTATCTATATATCTAGAATTTATCAATCTATTTATCTAATATCTATCAGTTATCTATCTCATATCTATTATCTATCTATCTACTATTATTTCTGTATTATCTATCTAATATATATCTATCTAGAAATTATCAATCTATTTATCTAATATCTATCCAACATGTATGTATTTATATAATATCTATTGTGTATCTATTATCTATCTATCTGTTCGCTGTCAACTGTCCTAGAACTTTGTAGCAGCGCCAGTGGATAACATGCATTAGCTTGTGTTCACACATAGCAGTGACTCCGTTTATGTCACACTTCTGACTGAGAAGCGATATTATGTATTCATATTAAATATATTGTGATGGGATGAAACCTCAACTGGAAACGCTGCGAAATCCCTTGACATTAGATGAAGACTTTAATTTTCTTTCTTTCTTTCTTTCTTTCTTTCTTTCTTTCTTTCTCTCTCACAAATGTATCGATCTATCTGCTTGTCTGTTCGGTATAATGACATGAATTACATTCATCTACTATATATACATATATATTACCTCCTGCCCGCGATATGTATAATTTTAGAGCTTTAAAGTCGCATGTGTCTGGTGCGAATGTCTTCTCTTTATAGCGAATTTAAGATCTGTTATATCTCAGTGTATGTATCATCTTATTATCTATCTATTATCTATCTATCTATCTATTATCTATAATCTATCTATCTCATATCTATCTTATATCTATCTATTATCTATATATCTATCATCTATAATCTTATTATCTATCATCGTATTATCTATCTATTTTCTCTTATTATCTACCATCCTATTATCTATCTATCTAGCTGTTTATTTATACACACAGTATTTAACATTTTATTTTCTCTATTATCCAGATTCTATCTATTTATATCTATTATCTGTCATTTTGTCTACCTCTTTATCTATCATCTATCTTTCTCATATCTATTTTTCAATCTTTTCTCCTTCTACCGGGTAGATGTATCTGTAGAGGGGCTGCGGTGCCGCGTGTGCTGTGACCGCAGTGTGTGCACAGTGTGTTGTTCTGGGGGCAGCAGGGGCCGGGGTGACGTTGGCAGCCATGTGATGTCCTGTGTTTGCTATAAGGAGACCCGCCCTCTGGTGGACTGAGAGCAGCCTCTTCCAGGAGCTATGCCTCCTCATCTTCTCCTTGTCTCCTGCACCTAACGCCTGCATGCAGCAGGTCTGCTCCTGCGCCGCCACCCCAGCTGTGAGCAGGCTCTGCGGGGGGCTCCTCCTGGCCCTCAGCCTTATGAACTGCCCTGCGAGCCATGACTCTGAGCTCTGACATGACCGATGCCTCTGCCCTGGCGGATGAGACCGACATAGACGTGGTGGGAGAGGACGAGGAGCCCCGGGGCTTCCACTATGCTCAGGAGGAAGAGGAGGACGACGACGAGGAGGTGGTGGTGGCAGAGGAGCTGCTGATGCCCAGGTCCCCCCAGTGCTCCTCCACCAAAGAGCCCTCATACAAGCCAGGGAGCGGCAAGACCACCCTGGTGAAGCCCCCCTACTCCTACATTGCCTTAATCACCATGGCTATCCTGCAGAGCCCCAAGAAGAGGCTGACCCTCAGCGAGATCTGCGACTTCATCAGCCAGCGCTTCCCCTACTACCGGGAGAAGTTCCCGGCCTGGCAGAACTCCATCCGACACAACCTGTCCCTCAACGACTGCTTCATCAAGATCCCCCGGGAGCCGGGCAACCCTGGCAAGGGCAACTACTGGACCCTGGACCCCGAGTCCGCCGACATGTTTGACAATGGCAGCTTTCTCAGGAGGAGGAAACGCTTCAAGAGGCAGCAAACCCCAGAGCTGCTCCTCAGGGAGCCTGGTCACTTCCTTCCAGCCTATGGCTATGGACCCTACAGCTGTGGCTATGGCATCCAGCTACAGCCCTACCACCCACATTCTGCCTTGATTGCCTTCCAGTCCCAACACAGACAGCCAACCAATGCCCCTGCCATGCCCCCCCCATCCCTGCTGCCAGACTTGCCTAGGACCTGTACCTTCTACCCTCACCAGCTCAACCCAGCACTTCCAGCCTCCATCCAGACTGCCAAGAGCTCAGCACTCAGCCGCTCCTCCACCTTCTCCATTGAGAGCATCATAGGTGGTGGTGGTGGGGACATGAGCCAAGTCCAATGCAGCAACTCTTCTTCCAAAGCATCTGGGGTCCCTGTGATCTCCAGGGCCCTGGTGACTTTCTCAAACTCTCCTGCTGCCTCCTTAGGCGGGGGCCTGCAGCCTGGAACAATCCTTACCAATGGGGAACCTTATACCACTAGGATTGCAAACTCTTAATACACAAATCAGGCTTTGGGCTGAGAAGGTAGGATGCTTTCTATGGCTTCTGCATTACTGTTGCCTTTACATGCCATGGGTAATGCAAGGAAGGCCCTAGCAGCCATACTTGCCACCTCTAATGTACTGTATTGTGTGTTCATGCCAAGCCAAGGTAACCTGCAAATGCAAAAAACAAAAGAAAAAAACTAATAATAAAAAAGCCTTCAGCACAATAGCATGGTTCTTTACCCCCTAACCAGTGTGTGGGGTTCTCAGGTCTGCAGTCACAGCAAGTCTCTAGGAGGCAATAAGTCTTTTCTAGTGCACCCGAATGATTGACAGGTTTACACAGACAGCTGTCATTTTTTATTTCATCCTGTGTTTTGTATTATAATAGATTTTGGGGGGTTTTCTACTTAAGTGTTCTTATTAATGTAAAAAATCTTTACTGCCAAGTATTATTGTACCGAGCTCGTGTCAACATTTTTCACGATTTTTTTTCAAAATAATAAAATGTTTAATTTTAAAAAACACGAATAGTGAAGTTTATTTCATTTCTATCTATTTATATAGAGAAATTGAGGCAGCAGATTTCCTGAAGCTTTCACTCGTCTTCTATCTAGTTATTATACTAATCCTATACAGAGTTTCGATTATAATACAACAGAACACACGGAGCCAAAATGTCATAGACAATAATACCATCTATGAAATACCGGGACTGATTAATATAGTATTGTCTATAGTATAGTTATATTATAGTATAGTTATATTATACTTATATTATACTTATAGTTTAGTTATATTATAGTTATAGTATAGTTATATTATAGTATAGTTATATTATAGTTATAGTATAGTATAGTTATATTATATTATAGTTATATTATAGTATAGTTATAGCATACTTACAGTAGTTATATTATAGTATAGTTATAGTATAGTTATATTATACTTATAGTATAGTTATAGTATAGTTATAGTATAGTATACTTACAGTATAGTTATAGTATAGTTGTAGTATAGTATACTTACAGTATAGTTATATTATACTTTTAGTATAGTTATAGTATATTATAGTTATAGTATAGCTATAGTATAGGTATAGTATAGTTATAGTATAGTATAGTTATAGTATATTATAGTTATAGTATAGTTATAGTATATTATAGTTATAGTATAATTATGTTATAGTATAGTTATATTATAATATAGTTAGCTGCATTTTTTATTATTCTGTCTCTTTTTTTATTTTGGAGCTGGAGGCTGGAAAGCTTTCAGCTAAAAAAAAATTAAAAAAAAATTAAACAAATGGTAATGTGCATACTCTGGATGAAAGGGGGAAATGTTTTCTCATTCAGATGGCGGGTCACCTGTGTAAGGTGTGTTTTATAGGAGCGTAGCAGTTTTTGCTGTAAAAAGTTCTCAATATTCCTTTATATAAATGTATATAGAGAGATACTGTATAGTTAAATAGATATGTATATATATATATATATATATATATATGTACATATAGATAGTGATTACCTAGTTAGTAGTTATATACAGACATAGATGATAAACATGTTATAGATTTTTTTTTTTTTCATTGTATTTATAGTTTCTTCTTTACTTTCTGCTTTGTTGAAACCTAATCAAGTCTGAATTTCCCAGCCCTGGGGATGACATATAATATTAGACCAGAGAGCTGCACCCCTGCTAGGTGCTACAAACTAACATTTCTCTGTACCTTCATGTTATGCTGCTATGTGTAATTATGATCTAATGCTACTAATGTTTGTGGTGTACTTGGAGGGGATGGTAGTAGTAGTAGTAGCAGCAGTAGGATTGATATTGTGCAGTGTATTCGTGATATTGTCTAATGCTCATGGAGCAGAACTAGGGCAATTGCAGCCTCTGGAGGTCACTTCTTCACCTCGGGGGCAATAATTTCACCCTGCCAGGAGATGGATTAAATTCCCTTCTCTTGTTCCTCAGCTTTTAATGGACTGGAGAAGCAAAACGCAGGTTCATAACACTGAAGTCCTCAACACATTTTATACTTCACTTCTAAATGTAACTGTTCTTTCAGAAAACACTTATAGTCAACTTATTCAGTATACAAACGTCTATCTATCTATCTATCTATCTATCTATCTATCTATCTATCTATCTATCTATCTATCATATCAATATATTTATCTTCCTGTGTAGAAATATTTAAATAATATAGAATTTTGGTTATTCATAGTTCCTCAAATTCATTCAGTAATAACATACTTTTGTAATCTAATCTACAGAATATTATTTTATTTGTTTTGTATCTATCTATCTATCTATCTATCTAATCTAGCTTTACATCAGACTGTTCAGATCCACACATCTCTCCAGAAAGCCTTGTTTGCAAACACTTTTCTATGGGTCACCTCTTGCATGTAAAATGTTATGAATTATTAAAAACAGAAACATCTTGGTCAAGTGCATGCAAAGCATCAGGGATTTCAATTCATGGTAGGGCCTCTAATTAATATGTAATAATAGCAGCCTGACAACCAGTGCAGTGCAGGCGGGTGCAGGTTGTCAGAGCCCTCCAATGGTAATGGTGATATCAGGCCTGTGATTATTACACGGGGTGTATCCACACACAGCACTCATCTACACCAAGTGCCCCCTGTGTTGTGCAGCATGCCTCCTGCATAGTATTCCTATAGGCACTTGGGTCCTTCCTGCAGTGTGAATAGGGGTTTACATTCATCTCAGAATCTGATCAGTAAATTCCTGACTTATTCCTGGGATCTGGTTATATATCTGTACAGTAAAGCTGATGGTTACAACGTGCTGTATGTCTGGCAGGGAGGGAGTTAAGGTGCAGATGTCACCCAGAGGTTGTATGGACTATTAACCCTTCCTACTCCGTTATTTGTACTGTATAATATGCCTATAATTAATTACTCAGTTCTGCCCCCAGTGACTGTGAGAACTCTCCATTCATATAATTAAATATAGAATATAATTAAATGTAACATAATGAAATAAAATGTCTCTCCTAAAATCTAAATTGTGCTCCTAAGTGCAGGTCCTTCTTCTGTGAATATTCTATGTAGGTTGTTCCTTAAGTCTGGGTGACAACCATTGCATTAGAATAGAGGCACTGCATGGAGTTATGCCCTTATTCATTCTCTATAACCCATGTCTGCCTGTGGTCACCCAGCTTTTCCAGGTTCCTGAATGTTATTTAGAAGAATTATTCATTCAGGGGTTTAGAAAATCGATTATTGCAATTGTCGTATACAAAATTGTATAACATTAGAATACTTTTACTTACTGGGATTTTTAGGGTTACAAATAGCAGAATATGTAAAAAAAAAAATTGTCATTATTTCTGCACGATATGACAATGAACGAATGTGTACCAACCGCAAAACCGCAAGAGCTGACACTCTAATTGTAGCTATAAGCGGATGCATTTTGTATGCCCGTGTTTACACAGGACTATATATACTATACAGTGATTATAGTGTCGACAGGCATGGAGGATTACACTAAGTACTATATGTAAGTAAAGTTTAGACTGGAGATTAAGCAGACATTAACCTGGTAGTAAAGCCTGGCTTAAGTGTGACCTCCATACTGTGTCCTAGGGAGGACTGTACAAATACAGGGAAAGCCATGGAGGGTGAGCAGAGGCTGGCAGTGCAGGTGCTGGGACAATGGCCGGGCTCACACAGGGCAGCACTATTGGCATGCTAATGACCCACTACAGAGCCAGGCCTGTAGTCACCCTGATACTCATTAGCCGGCAGCCAGTGCTAGGGCCTGAGCTTGTGGTGGGAGCACCAAGAAGGAGAAGAAGGAGGACCACACAATAAGAAGCTTCCTTGTGCTGGGACTGGGGGATCCTGGGCTGTGGTTACCACAGGGGGACCTAATGAAGGCCTTATGGGGTTTGTTATGTGCCACACACAGCTTGTCTGGCCCTCCACACATCCCCCTGCCTTCCTCTCATTCATTTATTTGTTCTAATCGGAAAATGCTAGATCTCTGATAAAAATCTATCATTATACTCCTCACCCTCATCAGCTCAGACACTACACATAGGGCCACAGACTCCCCCTGCACATTATTCACTTTCAGGGCAGCAGGAGTCAAGGGTCTCTTCATCAGCCATGAAAAATGACATGCTATCTAGTGTTTCATATAGAGGTATCTGCTATATGGTGTATTCATCTGTTTTATCTGTCTATATTATCTATTTATTATCTATCTATCTTGTTTATTTCCATGAAAACAATGGAAAATCCTAAATTCATTACATTTTAAAAGTGGTTTCACATTATCTATCTATCTATCTATCTATCTATCTATCTATCTATCTATCCTGTCATCTAAGATATATATATATATATATATATATATATATATATATATATATGTGTATTTTTTATTTATTTATTCTTTTACAAATGTAGCAGAACTGGACTCATTAGTTCTGCATTTGTTTTATGTCATAATAACAGAGCAGATAATGCAGTAAATGAGTAAAATTTCCTGGAAATAATTATCTATCTATCTATCTATCTATCTATCTATCTATCTATCTAATATCTATCTATCTATCTATCTAATATCTATCTATCTATCTAATATCTATTTATCTATCTATCTAATATCTATCTCCAATCTATTATCTATCTCCTATCTATCTATTATCTATCATGCATCTATCTATCTATCTATCTATCTATCTATCTATATATCTATTATCTCTCTATCCATCTAGTTATCTGTCTATCATGTTTATTTCCATGAAAACAATAGAAAATCCAAATTTTATTACATTTTAAGGCTACATTCACACGACCATATGTGTTTTGCGGTCCACAAATTGCAGATCCGCGAAAACCCCCCAAAACGGTTGACTTCCCTATGGCATCCGTTTTTTTTTTTTGCAGATCCATTGTAACAATGCCTATACTTGTCCGCAAAACGGATAAGAATAGGACATGTTCTATTTTTTTTTAGGGGCTACGGAACGGACATACGGATGCGGACAGCAGATGGTGTGCTGTCCGCATTTTTTGCGGACCCATTGAAATGAATGGGTCTGCATCCTATCCACAAAAAAAAAAACGGAACGGACACAGAAACAAAATACGTTTTTTTTTTTTATGTAGCCTAAGGTGGTTTCACACTAAAACCTTTTCACACTGTCTTTTTGTTTAATGACACCTTTTTTTAGGCATTTTTCTGTGCATTTCTGCAGTGAAAAATGCCTAATCTGTGTGTTATCTGTTGTCAAATTCTAAAATATAAACTACTCTACAAACATTGTATTTTTAAGTTGCATTTTATGATCATTTTCTGGCATTTTCTTTTCCAAATTGCAGCATCCTATGGGTGTGGATTTTTTTTCAGGCGTTTCGCTCATAGACGTCTCTTTGAGAAAAAATCTGAAAAATGCAACAAACACGTATATGTCTAAAATATCACACCAGTTTGCATGACTTTCATGGATTTGGAAATTGCCATGTAAATAGTTTATTGAATAGTTTATTATGGGTAAAACTACTGGAAGATTCTTACACCCCTGAGAGAACACCCAGCATGGCAAAAATACCTATTTACTCATTTCAGGCTACAGAAAAAAGGTACAGTAGGTATAGATATGTAATTCTATGCAATAAATATGTGATTATCTTCATATTACACCAGGAAATAGGTATTTACTTTTCATTAGTATAGTGAAATAGTTAATTGTGCAATGATATCATTGTATTATAGAGATGTTTATATGGAAAAGAAATGCCACATCTATTTATCTATCTTACATACATATTTTTGCTGAATATTTTTGTTCAATTACTCAGAAAAACTTTCCAACCAATGTAAGTTTAAGATATTTAGGAATATTTTTTATCTATTAGAAAATCTCTTCAGTTCATAACCATTGAGAAGAATGCCATAAGCAGAATAACATATTTTTCCATTGGTTACAGTGCACATTCAGATAATGTCATGCAAGTTCAGGTGTCTGAGAAATGTGGATTAGGGAGGTTGTATTTTATCCTAGTGGACCATACACCTGTCTGTGTTCAAGAATCAATATTGGATTATGGACCATTTGTGACCAGTTATGTCATATTTGTTATATTTATATATTGCATCCATCAGTTACATCCTATTGCTTCTGTCTGCACACAATCAATGGGAAAAAAACAACAACAGTAATTCAATAACCATATATCCATAAGTCGCATGCAGTTTTTTTTCTGTCCAGCTATGGACACCGGACCGGTGCATAAATTATATGACTTCAGTCCAGTTCTGGCGTAAAACTAATATATGTATTATAGTGCTTAAATGGTCACTGAGTTTTCATAAAACTTTTGATATGTCAAGTTTTAATAGGTGGGGTCTGAGAGTGAGATTTCCACTGATCACCAGAGTGAGAGAAGAGAAGTGCTCTCATAGTGCTCTCTTTCTGCTCACTGTAGGACCATATTAATATAGCTTGTAAGGCTTAGGGCTCAGGCACACGACCGTATGGCTTTTTCAGTGTTTTGCAGGTCGTTTTTAATGGATCAGTTTTCCTGTTTTATTTCAGTAGTGTTTCAAGTTCCGTTTCATTTTTCCATTCTGTTTTTCCATATGGCATATACAGTATACAGTAATTACATAGAAAAAATTGGGCTAGGCATAAAATTTCCAATGCTGGCAATACTCCAGCTGTGGTCCTGCTAGTGCCTGATGAAGGGCGTATGTTACCCCGAAACCTTGCAAGCAACTTATGTACCACTGTTTCCGGCTGAAATAATACAAAATAAATCATCACCTATTATCATCATTATCACGGAGTGCTGTCTAAATATTTGTGTGATAAAATTTCCAATAGATGGTTCCGCAAAAACGGATACGGAATACATTCCGTATGTGTTTTTTTTTTTTGTGTGGACCCATTGACTTGAATAGAGCCACGGAACTTGATTTGCAGGCAATAATAGGACATGTTCTATCTTTGAACCTAAAAATCGAAATACGGAAACGGAATGCACACGGAGACACTTAATTTTTTTTTGCTGACCCATTGAATTGAATGGTTCAGTATAAGTAACGCATACTGAACTAAAAAAAACGACCAGTATACTGAACGCAAAAAAAGTTTGTGTGCATGAGCCCTTTAAAAAGACATCCATCCATCTAGTTCAGCCTACTATCCTGTGTTGATCCAGAGGAAGGCAAAAAAAAAACTGCAGAGTCAAGAAGGACCCATAGACTTCTACTCAGCTCGTCTTCTGCAGTGAAGAGAGAGAACGTGATATGCATACGCTTCTTTCTCTTCATTCTAGAGCTTGGTAGAGGTCTCAGCTAGTGTTGAGTGAACTTGTGTTTTCAAGTTCAGCGTACAAGGCTCAGGTTATCTAAGAATTCTGCTATGGATTCCACTGCCACGGATCATAACTTATGGTCCATGGTAGCAGAATCCATAACAGAATTCTTAGATAACCCAAACTTTGTATGCTGAACTTGAAAACACAAGTTCACTCAACACTAGTCTCAGACTCCATCAAACAAAACTATGACATATTAATAGTTTTACCAAAACTTTGTGTCCCTTTAAGCAGTTATATCGTATTTGAACATACCGGGTGGCAGAGTATGTGATATATTATGCGGAATTAGTTAATATATCAAATCATGAACACCTCTTATAAATGGTTAAAAAAAAACATGTATTTAAACTAGAGATAATAAATTGCTTTCACAATGTGTATTTGCTATTATTTCTATGGCACCAACACATTCTATAGCACCATCGCAGACCGGTACATATGTCCCATAGGGATCACTTTCAAATTTCTCTAATTCACATCGATACTCATTCTCTACAGCAGTGTTACTCAACTCCAGTCTTCAGGGCCCACTTACCGGTCATGTTTTTAGGATTTCCTTAGTATTGAAGCAGGTGATATAATTAGTGTCAGTGCCTTAGGACTTACCACAGGTGTTCATTCTGTGGGATATTCTCAAATCCTGACTGGTAGGTGGGCCCTGAGGACTGGAGTTGGGGAACTCTGCTCTACAGGATAGTTTCTCAAGAAGCCAAATAAATTCAATGTGGGGTCAACTGGAACACCTATAGGAGCCTACACAAATATGGGGAGAACATGGTAATGAAGCTAGGCTTCTTCACTGGAGTAAAAATTCAGTTTGTTTCCCCTACCCCACCGCATCATGTATACTCCTCCTTGTGTGCATGCACAGATTTGTAGTTCAGCAGCAAAGTCATTAGTCTGCATTGCTTCTCCTCCACCATTAAAAGTGTCCCCGCTTAATCTTTATTAACTCTTGCTTCTGTTGCAAGTGTTGCCAACCCAGCACATGGGGCCAAAAGCCCTGCAAACTCCCTCTGTCCTTGGGAGAACATACAGACTCCATAAAGCTGTGTCCTGGTGAGATGTGAACACAAATGCCAGCACTGCAAGACGATATTTTATACATGGAGACCCCAAGCTCAGAAATGACTTGATGCAGAAGACCCATGCTGTACTATGTCATATCTAAAATGATAATGAAAAAGGTTGTCCATCAGGTCAACGAGTCAATGGAGTATCTTTATTTTCTCTTTATGTGTGACTAGAGATGAGCAAATTGCTCAAATTTTGATTCAGGTTAGATTCGGCTAAACCAGACAACCAATTTGATTTGGGACCGAACTAATTCTACCCAAATCAAAAGCGCTCAAATTGGCCTAAAAAAAATTGGTGTATGACACTCAAGTCTCATAGGACTCATATTTTTTTCTCTCTTGTCTCTCACTGTTTTAATTTTTAATATATTTTTTATGTTTCATATTTGTCATTTTATGTGTTAATTTTTTTTCTTGATATTATGTGTCATATTTTTATGTCATTTTTTCTCTCTCCCTCCCCCCTCTTTCCAAAACCCAAAATTCACTTGAACTGAATCACCAACAAATTCTGATGCAATTTGAATTTTTACAAAATTCTAGTTAAATTTGGTTTTTGAAACAATTCACTCATCTCTACATATGACTGATATAGAGTTTTTGATTTTGCTCCTTTTTCTGGAACAGGTTCCTAGATATACACAGTGTATTGGAGCAATTACAAGTGTTCTGAATGTTCTGAACATTTCCCATAAGGTTTGCATTGCCTCTTTCCTAGCAGGATACAGCACATTTGTAAATCATTTTACAGTCTGTTGTGGAATGCGTTATTATTTTTACCGTTTTACCAGATAAATGGATGTTGTGAAAGCCCTTCAGCTTGGGCTAGTCACACTATAACCATATTCTCAAGATCCGAAGATATATGTGTAGTTGATATGTGGATAAGGAAGTACAGTCAGTCTGCATGCCTTCCACTCATTGGGAAAGTGTACACTCCCAGCCATAGCTTTCCATCAAGCACTCTGATGCTGGTAATACACACAGGATGTTGTCTTGCTTGTCTTTGTAGTTCTGGTTTTTCTACAGCGTTTCTATTTTCAGGATTGTAGCCGTTCAAGCTCCGACTCGGATATATTTGCTTCTTTGCAAAGCATCTTCTGGAGAACCCCTAATCAAGGAGTCTGGGATTGCAGAGGTTTTTGGCTTTAAAAAAGTCACAATTGGCACAAAAATGTATAAAAAGTAACTATTTAAATTTTTTTTTTTTAAAGCACTGTTTAGTTGGAAAAGCAGGTGTGGTTTACAGGGTGCAATTCACGCCAGTAAGTATGAAACACCAGTCTTGATAAATACGCCCCTTAGTATTTCTAAGCAAAAATATGATATAGCAAAGAAATTCCATTCCCTGCATAGCGCACATGCAACAGGTCAGCTAGTTTCATAGGTACAATTCTGCTGACAGATGCCCTTTAATGATGGATTTATGACATATGCTTTGTGTAGATGTATAAGGGGGTAGCACACAATGAGAAAAACATGGCTGCTTTCTTTTAGAAACAGCTCTACATCTGTCCTTGGGTTGTGTCTATTAATGCAACTTGGCTCCAATGAAGTCAATGAGACTGAACTGCAATACCAGGCACAACCCATGGACATGTGTGGCACTGTGTCTAGAAGAAAGCAGCCATGTTTTTCTAATCCGTTGTAACTAGTCTTGAGTGAATCGAGCAATTGGTTCAAAAACTTTGATTTTAATGCTGTCTCCTTATAGCATTAAAGTGTATTGGCTCCGTGGGGGCGAATACTGCGCGATACTTCGGTGAATGAATTCGGTATTGATTTCTGCATCTTTAAAGGGTTTCTGTTAGCAGGAAAATGGGTATTAATCTGGCTGACATTACTGATGTGCTAATGTCAGCTGCACATAACTATATTAGTGCCATCTCACTGTCTGCCGCCATTATTGAGAAAAGCTAACTTTTATAATATGCAAATGAGCCCCTAGGAGCAGGGGGGGGGGGGGGGTGTTGCACCTGCTCCTAGAGGCTCCGTTCTCCCACCTCTGGCCGCACCCTGCTACACTAGATTGACTGGGGCAGGTACCGCTTGCCGGCCCTGTCTCCTGTGGAAATCTCGTGCCTGCGTCGTCCCGTTCAGTATTCGGCACAGGTGCAGTGAGTGAAGTCGTCAGCCGGCGAGCATCCTTCACTTACTACGCCTGTGCCGAATACTGAATGGGATGGCGCAGGGGCGAGATTTCCACAGGAGACAGGGTCGGCAAGCGGAGACCAACGCTGCCTGGTCCTGTCAATCTAGTGTAGAAGGGCGTGGCCAGAGGTGGGAGAACGGAGCCTCTAGGAGCAGGTGCAACGCCCACCCTGCTCCTAGAGGCTGATTAGCATATTATACAAGTTTGTTTTTCTCAATAACAGCAGCGCGCAGTAAGATGTCACTAATATAGTTATGTTCAGCGGACATTAGCACATCAGTAATGTCAGCCAGCTTAATACCCATTTTACTGCTGACAGAAACCCTTTAAAACATTTAAAATTAGAAATCTGAAGTCCGGTTTAGTACCGGCTAATACCTCAGTATAGTACTTCGTATTCCTAATTTTAAATGTGTTTTACGATGCAGAAATTAATACTGAATTCATTCACCGAAGTCTTGTGCGACTTCGACTGAAACAAATTTTGCCTCCACAGAGCCTGCGCGATCAAGTGGATTAAGGTGAGTTCATTTTTATTTATTTATTTTGTAACCCCTCCAGCGCTATTGTACCATGCATTCTGTATTCAGAATGCTATTATTTTCCCTTATAACCATGTTATAAGAGAAAATAATACAATCTACAGAACACCAATCCCAGCCCAGCTTCTCTTCTGTCTTCTTTTTTGCTGTGTGCAGGAACAGGACCTGTGGTGACATCACTGCGGTCATCACATGGTCCGTCACATGATCTTTTTACCATGGTAAAGGATCATGTGACGAACCATGTGATGACCGCAGTGACGTCACCACAGGTCCTTTTCCGGCACACAGCAAAAAAGAAGACAGAAGAGAAGCCAGGCTGCGCGATCAAGTGGATTAAGGTGAGTTCATTTTTATTTATTTTTTAACCCCTCCAGCGCTATTGTACTATGCATTCTGTATTCGGAATGCTATTATTTTCCCTTATAACCATGTTATAAGGGAAAATAATACAATCTACAGAACATCGATCCCAAGCCCGAACTTGGGTATCGATTTTTCTCACGCGCACTCGCATCTTCCCGCAGGGCACCCGCACCTTTTCCCGCAACGCCCGTCTGACAACACTGTTTCTCATTTCACCTTTTCATGAGAAACCAATTAGCTGTCAGCATGAATAGGAAGCTGATAATTATGCATTCCAAGAGGGTGGGGACCTTAATGAATATTCATGAGCACCCATTATCAATATTAGAAGTTTCCTGATGTACTTTATTAGAGAGAAGCTATAAAATTATTTATTAGATTATGTATATGTTATATCCTCAGGATAGGTCATCAACAGTGATGGTCAGTTCGCAGTGTTCACCATAGAACACATGCGGGCTGCCATCTTTAGTAAGGTAGACTCACCCGTCTGGCGATGCACAGGTAAGCACTTTCCTGTGCCTGTGCCGGGAGCCGGTCTGAAATCAAATGCTGTCACCGGGAGCAGGCAGTTCCGAGAACAGCCCGATGAAGGCCCCCGGCGGCTGTTCTCGGAACTGCCTGCTCCCGGTGACCGCATTTGATTTCAGGCCGGCTCCCTGCACAGGTAAGGGCTTACCTGTGCATCGCCGGACGGGTGAGTCTACCTTACTAAAGATGGCAGCCCGCATGTGTTCGCTGGCGAACACTGCGAACTGACCATCACTGGTCATCAATACCTGATCAGTGCTGGTCTGACATCCGGCACCCCCGCTGATCAGCTGTATGAAGAGGCTGCAGAAGTGCTGTTGCTACTTCCTAGGTCAGTGACATCACGTTCATCGGTCACGTGGCCTAGACGTACCTCAGTCCCGTTGAATTAAATCAGCCTGAGCTGCGATACCAAGCACAACCGCTATACAACGTATGCTACTGTGGTTGGTAGGCTGTGAGGAGACCGCAGGGCTCACTGAATTGCCGCAGTCTTAGGGCTCATTCACACTACCGTATAAATGGGTCCGCATCCGTTCCGCAATGTCCGCATCCGTTGTTCCGTTCTGCGGCCCCGCAAACAATATATAGCATGTTCTTTTCTTGTCCGCAATCTTGGACAAGAATAGGCATTTCTATAATAGGCTGCCTGTTCCGTTCCACAAATTGCAGAATGAACGCGGAAGGCATCCATGTTTTGCAGATCCACAATTTGCGGATCCGCAAAACACGGTGTGGATGTGTGAATTCGGTTAGGAGATCTGGTAGGCTGTTCCAGCACAGAGCAGCCTTCTGCATCTCGCAGGATCCTGCATTGCCGATTTCTGGATTTAAACCAGACGTCCTATAATACCCCGAATCTCTTGTCCACTGACAGTCCAGGACCAGTGTTTGCAGTTGGAAGGTAGAGAAGAGATGAGGAAATCATTTGGCAGTGTTCAAGTCTTAGAAAAGGTCTGTGGGGGAAATAAAACACAAACAGAAGATTTCAAGATTGCTCATTGTGTTTCCAGAAACATGTGTCCATCGCCTGCTCTTCAAGTTCATCTCAGTATTTTATCCACAAGATCTCGATCGGCAGATGTCTGACCAGCTTGATAAAGAATAAGATCGTGCTCCCCTCGCCATCACGTGTCTGTCTAGAGATGCCGGTATACAATGACAGATCGGGGACATTACAGATAAGGAGACTCTGTCCTTCTGCATTTTTTTGGGCTGTTTTGGATTCTATGCATAACTGATCTGAACCAACTGGACAACCGACGATGATGTCAGTGTGTGTTTCTTTTTGGACTTTGTTCTATTGTCAGGAAATGGAGTACACTTGCAAAAAATTGCATTGTTAAATCTGGCTGAAAATGTAACTCTGCCCATGGAACATCTTGTCACCCCTTAGTAAATGCAAACTGCTGGGCATGGTTCAAACCACACAAAAGTGTCGTAAATACATCATAAATTTGGCACAAATGCCTACTCTTTTGGCAAAACAGGCACAATCAGTCCACTTTTCTGGCACAGCACACTATCGTGTGTTAAGTGTCTGCACGAGGACTGTATGCAGCATTTATTTCTGTCCATTGCTAGGAAATATCAGGCATCAAAACGAATGCACCCGATCCTATGACCGATCTCATAGAAAACGATGGCATTACTTCTGCCATCAGTTTGCCTCCGGCATTTTTTCACCACTTTAGATGGAAACTGAAATGGATGGTCAGAGTTTTCTGAACCCGGCCTAGATCAGTAAAGTACATTTCCATCGTTCACCATGATAGTAACGTGTAGAATAAATAACGGACTGGTGAAAGGGATCCATTCAATACATGAAACTATGCTATAAATGGTTATTAGTGAAAATAAAATGCTTTAGTAATGAGCCTTGGAGAACCCCACTAAATATGTGCAATAGCTTCCACCAAAGGCACCAGAGATGTCTGTCAGCAGCTTATTACTTTCTCCAGGAATGGGGGATGGGGACCAAGATTCATATTAGAAGTTTTTGGCCAAAGAAACAAAGAATTTGGCTGTCAGCCATCAAAACTATGGGGCACATTTATTAAGACAAGCGTTTTAGATGCCGGTCTTAATAAAGCCCCAATGCTGGCAGTGGATTCATCAAAGTTATGAAGAGGTGTCGGCCTTTTCATAACTTCGGCGCATCCAGCGCCAGTTCTAAATGTAAGACAGCTTCCGAGCTGTTTTACAATTAGACCTTTTTCTAGAAAATTATAAATGAGATGGGCCACTCCTTGCCAACTTTTTTAGACCTGGCGTGAGCAGGAAGAAGTCGCAGATTGCAGCGCAACTAAGCGTTGTGCTGCAATCTACGCCTGAAATATGCCAAATTTTGGCGTATTTCAGCTCGATAAATGACCCCCTATATGCCTTCATTTTCTGGCGGTACGTTGCATTCATGGTGGGGATCAGTGTACTGGTGGCGGAGTGTTCTGGAGCATGTGCACCAGGTGCTAGGCCCCAAGGAGATGCCAGCAGAACAGGGTATGGCTAGGGTATTTAGGCGCAAGCTGAATCTTTGCCCCTGGTAAATGAAAGCCTAGCCTTGTCTACTTCCTTTTACTGTTTGATAGAATAATTTGTGTGAGTGGTCATCATCCTGGTAATACATCTTTGTTGTGAAGCTGGTAAAGTCTTCTGGACCACTGTACTACTATCAGTGAATGAGAGGTTAGTGTGTTACTTGTAGTGTGCCAGTCATTAGTGTGTAACTGGCACAGTGGTCTGGATGATGGCGAATCAGTAATCATCCTGTAGCTTGCACTGTGCCAGTTATTAGTGTGTGGTTGGCACAGTCTTCTGGGGCATGAGAAGTTAGTGTGTCACTAGCGGTGTGTCAGGCAGCAGTCACAACGCCTCTAGCAGAGTGGAAACATTGACTTGTCCCAGTGACTTCATTGTGACCTCAGGCCATTCCTAGCACAGCCTGCTCTTTTATCCAAGACGCACACAAAGACGCCCTCTCCCCACTCCAAATCCTCTCCTTATTAAACATTGGCACGATTTGTTTGTGGACAAAAATTGCGGGCTTAGCGTAAGCTGTGTGTTTAATAAGAGAATAAGCTCTTCTGTAATAACTGTAATCATGTATGTGAGCATAACGTTTCTATAGCTGGTTATGTTTTATGTGCAGTCTCCTCCACTAATCACTGACCAGATTATTTTTCCCACCAAAAAGTAAAGTTATATCACACTCTAGATCTTCTGGGATTAACTCAACTGCTGGATTATTAAAAACTATCACTCCACCTTTCTCAGTCTCTGTTGATCCTTACCCCTGGCATGGGTCCCAGTCAACCATGTCTTGTCCATTCTAGCCTTGCAACAGGGATTGAATGGACTGATACTACATATTGTGTGAATATGTACCACTGTCCAGGGGCGCAGCTACAGGGAAAGGAGGGGAAGCGGCTGCTTTGGGTCACCAACTCAGAAGGGGCTCATGCAGAAGGAGGACTAAAAGATTTTATTTTCAGGGCCCCCTCAACAGTATTATACAAGGACATTTTATACAGAGACACAGTACAAAACGGACGGAGCGGCTGCCGGGCCTCGTCTGACTAGCCACAGGAGTGAATATGTGCAGCTACCGTTCCACAGATTTGGGTATAAATAGTGTAATTGCTGTGCAGACTCTCAGTGTCCAGGTCATTGGAACCAGTAGCACCCGCTTCTGATGGTCATCTGCAGAGGTCACACACCTCCAAGGTTCTGTAAAGAAAAGAAATGTGTGGGAGCTCTAGTGTTACTCCTTCAACAGTAAAATATCGGTCCCCAATACATGAAGCTCCTTACTGGAGTAAGTTGTGCACCCCAAGCACAACACCGGAAAACGGCAGAAGCACTTCTTCACAGAGAGAGACCAAGCCACTGTACCTTCCCACCGGAACCATCCATCAGGAACTGGAACAGAATCATAAGTGTAAAAAAATGGGAGACTCAAGGAGCTGCACTGGTATCTGGTGAAATTGTGTTTTTTGGTAAAAAACCCCATTAAAAATAAAGATTTAAAAAAGCTATGCATTTCCAATGCATACCAACCTTCCTCAGGCCTAATCAATCAAGCTTAAAGTGATTTTCTGGGATTTTAATATTGATGACCTATCCTCAGGAGAGGTCATCAATATCACATCGGCAGTGGTCCAACACCCAGCACCGAAGGCTGTGCTTGTGCAAGTGCAGCCTTCCCTTCATTGTTTACCTGCTCACGATCAACATAGCAGGAGCGAGCATGTGCAATTACACCTAAGCCGTTCCATTCACTTCTATGGGATGGCTCCTTCCTATTCAAGTGTAGGTCATCAATATTAGAATCCCAGGAAGTCCTTTTAATCAGGCTAACTTAAGCCTGAGGAAGGTGGTGGTACACTGCTGAAAAGCGTAGTTATTTTAATGGTTTTTACCAATAAATACTATTTTACAAGATACCAGTACAGCACCCAGAGTCCCCATTTTTTATATATTTTTTTTTATACCTTCCGTTTGTGACACCTCTGAGGTTGGCACTGATGGTGGAATTAGGTGAGACTGATGTTGACCAACCAAGTGCTTTGCTGACTACAAAAAAACTATGCTACAATGAAAGGAAATTGAAGAAGAGACAAGAATAGCAGGTTAATGTGTTTTGGATAGGACCGTTTTGGATAGGACCGTGCAGTTTATTTACCGTGTGATTTTTACCCATGTCACTCTTTGGGACCTGTAGCATTCTGAGTCCAGGCAACGTAGCGGAGGTTTTATATAGTTTTCTGTCCAAGAATAGCAGGTTGTTAAGCATTTCGGAAGTTCTGAGATGTGGTGGAAATCATAATCTCTAAATGGAGAAGACTTCCCTGAAGTAGTCATCCTGTCAAAAGGCACAGAGACAATATCAAAACAAATTAACAGAGAGATTATGTTCACTATTTACAATCTAAACTCCAACTTAACCTGTCAGTATTTTTTGGATTGTGAGAGGAAACTGCCACAAACACGAGGAGAATTTACAGACTCCATGCAGATGTTGCCCCTGGTCATATTCAAACATATTACCCCAGCGCTGGGCCAAGGCAAGAGTGATAAGCAGTGAGGCACTGTGCTGCCCCCAAAATAACCACACCCCAGATCATTTAAATAAAAATAGACCCCATACCAGACCCCGTACATACATACAACCTAAAAATCAGAGCCCAGGCCCCATAAATATAAACCCCTTAAACAAATACAGACCTTAGACCGAACAACATACATAGCAAACAGAGCAGCTCAAATGCTTTTCTGAGGAGCCTTGTGTCTCTGTTCTATGGCTTCAGGACCTGTTGAAGTATGATCATGTGACCATATCTGTGCAGGTCCTTCAACAGTAACAAGTCCTATACACATTTTTGCTATAGGGATCATTTTCATTTCAGTTTTTGCCGCAATTCACAAAAAAAAAAAAAAAAATGGGATGTGCTTTAAATCAGTATATGAAATAATATCTTGCAAAACATGGGCTTCACAGTCAAACTTTGTTCAGGTAAGTCTGGTTACCTCTATACATGAATCCGGACTTCACTGCTGGGAGTCCTCTGGCAGAGCAAGCAGGTATACAGCATAACCGAAAGGTAGGGATTGGTAATAAACAGGAAATCCCACAAAACGGGTCAGAAGCCAAAACCAATGTCCAGCTGTGGTACAGGTCCCATGAAGGCAGACCAAAGAGGAGTCAAACTGCCTGGAAGTCAGCAATAGAGATTGATAGGGGAAGAATCCATAAGCAGTGGTCCGGTAACAAGCTGGGTCAGAATCAAGTAACAATACTATCACAGAACCACATAGCCTGAAGAAATAACTGCCCCAGACGTGTGCAGCTGAGAGATCCCTATAGTGCTCTCAGCACTCAGATTGGCCAGAAAACCAAGCCTACTGATTGGCCAACCAGCTTAATGCTCAGATTGGTTGACTGGCCAAGTGCACAGATGGACTAGGTAACAGTACACATTATGCTCGGGTCCAGCAGTGTCCCCACCAGCCCCACTGCTGACTCTATTGTGGCAGCTGGTGTGGGGAGTTTAGTACATTATAGGAAGCCCCTACTTTCTCCTTATTGATGAAGGACCCAAGGTGTGCTATGGGCGCTCTCCCTTTAATTTAGTCCTAACTAACAAGTCCTAACATACCTAGCCAGTGTCCTGACTTGAACCCAACAATTGGTTGTCAGAGGGTATTTTCTGTACCAAGTGGAGGGTATTCTCAGACTGTTATAATTAAGATTGTGAACAGCAGTTGAAACATGTAAATCCTCGTTGCTCTTTTTCCTTAATGCTGGATTAATGAAAACCTAACAATATGTCTGAATTAAAGCTGCTGTGCAAAGAAGAGTTTGGTGGAAATTAAAGGGGTTGTCCGACAAAAAAATAATAATTTAAACAAGCATCTGGCTCTAAATACTTTTGTAATTGTATGTGATTAAAAACTTAGTATTTAGAGTTTAGAGTTATTCAATAAAATGTATCTGTATAATGTCACCTGCTGTTTGTTCTTTTCCTTATTTCTCTGTCCACCTCAGTAACATCTCTGCGGTGGTCGCACATGCTCTGTTCCTTCAACCTCTACCAGCCCTATCTACTGTTAGAAAATGCAACAGTTACAGGAAGAGAGCTGCAGCAGAAATGACCCCAACCCCTGAGAAAGGATAGGTTTAGAAAGGATAGGTCCCCTGAGAAAGGACACACTGCCTGCCAGTTTGTTATAACTCCAGCAGAGCAATTGGAGCACTGGATGGACAGAGCTCTGGATGCGAGTATTGAGCAGGTCTATTGGTAATACCACATGCAGCAATACTGTGTGAGAGGACAGCGTACAGTTTGTGCAGTAGTTGTGAGGATTGAAATACTACAACATGGGAGTGTCTTTTGGAGACTGTCCACCTTATGCAAGACTGTGTCACGTGAAGGAAATTTCATGGCAGAAAGTAAAGATGAACAGTCCGAATTTCAGGATAAATTTGATTCGCCACGAAGCCAAATTTCCTTGTGCTTTGTGGTAGCGAATTAATTTAGCTTGAAATAGTATAAAAAAAAAATAAAAAAATCATACTTACCTCCTCAATTTGCTTGCAACAGACCGGCGGGCGCCATCTGTATTGAAGATCTTGGCCGAAATCCTGTGTGTGGTGACACGGCCGGTGTGACGACGTCATCTCGGGCCGTGCGAGATTTGAGCAAATGGAGGCGTTAAGTATTGTGAGCAAATTGTGAGCAAATGGAGGCGTTAAGTATGATTTAATTTTTTTTCAGTTAATTTTAAACTTGTTATTACTCTCAGATGCCGCGATCATGTATGAACGCGGCATCTGAGGGGTACAATGATGGGGAGTGGCGCTATCGCAGCTCTCTGTCATTGCACCCGCTACTTACAAAAAAAAGTAATTTGTCATGAAGCACATTTTTTAGTAAAATTCGGCAAAGCAGCCAAATTGAATTTTCCAAAACTTTGCTCATTTCTACCAGAAAGCTCACGTCTCAAGCTGTCAAGCAGAAGAGACTCTTTCCAGAGTGTGGACATCCATAGGAGTAGGGTTTTACCTGTTACCTCCTAAATAGACAGTGTCGACATTTAAGCTATTGCCTCTTACTAGGACTAGGACTGCGCTCTCACTGAAGGGCCACTTACACACAGTCAGCATTTGGTCAGTATTGTTCATCAGTATTTGGAAGCCAACACCAGGAGTGGAGCCTACAGAGAAAAAGCATACTGGAAAGGTTTGTGCCTCCTTTATGTTATGGATCCACTTCTGGTTTTGGCTTACAAATTCTGATGAATACTGACTGTGTGAAAGTGTCCAAATACTGTAACCAAATGTTTGTTGCCCCACAAGACTGTGACCATAAAGCCTGGTGCCTCTAATGTGAATTTTAAATCTGTGGTTCCTCTTGACACCCATGTCCACCTGATTCCTTCTGCCATCTAGAGTGGGGAGCCATATATACCACTCAAGAGCCAACACGATTTTTTATGTATGGTCTGACCCTTTTACACCCTATTAGGAAGTTCAGAGTTAATAGGCAGTAGGGGTTCCATTTCAAGCCCTTCATCTATTAGCTGGAAAAGAAGTATGGCTATAAAGAACTTCTCTTACTATGGAGGACCCAGGGTGTGCATGCATTACGCTGACATACCGTTGATTTTGCGTAATGCTCAAATTCCCATGTGGTGGCAATGCTGGGGAAATCATCTTGCCCTGCTGGATTACCTCACTGTATTTAGGGCTCATGCACACAGCCATAGGTGTTTTCCAGTACGTAAATCGCGGATCCACAAAACACGGATACCGGCTAAGGGCATGCCACAATTTTTTTTTACTTCTGTAGAAATTTCCTATCCTTGTCCACAAAATGGAGAATATGACAATTTCAATTTTTTTGTGGGGACATGGAACGGACGTGCGGATGCAGACAGCACCATTTATTTAAGACCATTTACAGGAACTGCACATTTTTTTAAATTTAACTTGTATTTAACTTTAGGTTTCAGGGTGCAATTACTCTTTCAGATATATTGTAGGAGTATAAAATAACTTTTATTCTTAAATGTAGCAATAATTCCAAAACAATTCCTTTAAATAAAATGAGTCCATGTGTATTTCTGGACCCACTGCCTCAGCACAGCCTTCTCCAGACCATGCCCCAGCATCTCAAGAGGGTTTAGGTGAGACCTCTGGAGCAGACCAGTCCACTGTTGAGTCACTCCTGTGCTTTGCAGCCATCTCTTATTATATGAGACAACCTCTGAGTTGTAGAACTGACCCTTTGACATTCTGCTGTAGAATATACAATACTCATATAGCTTGGGAGGGATATTAGAATATGAACATTCTCTGGATGCTAGGGTTGTCTTATCTGCCTGCAGAACATGCTTCCAGTCTCCACCTTGTCACCATGAACACTGAGGAAGGCGGCAATTGTGTTCCAGTGAACAGTTGTGACCTCCCACTGACATAATTCTAGTTCAGTGTGCTATGACACAGAGATTACAAATGCAAGTGTTGGGTGCAGAATCAGATCCTTAGCTGTCACCCCAGGTCTCTTTGTCACTTATTTCAGCAGAGCCAAAATCATAAGGAAAAAGCAACAGTGCTGGAAAACTGATTATGGACTGAGGAATGCAGGAATTTATTAAATATCCCCAGTTAACCCTTTGCGGTCTTACTTTTTTTTTTCTTGTTTGGTCCTCTGAAATCCTTGCAGTTTCTCCCAGGACTCTATGTATCGATTGGTCGATGTATTATCTATCTGTCTGTCTAACCCTATTCATGGAAACAATGAGGAATCCTTTATAACATTTTACTATATCATTTGCTGTTTTGAGTTACAAAATAAACGAGCTCTAAATGGAAGAAGAAGCCGATCATGACTGCTCTCCCATAGATGCATGGAGTTGACAAAAAGTAGGCAATCATCATGTCACAACCCAGATTTGTAAATTACCATTTCAAGAATAGTAATATGCCATTTTATTCCAGGATGCAAAAAAAGTAATCTAAGACATAGAAGACTATATATATATATATATATATATATATATATATATATATATATATAACTCCACATTTCAATTCTGTGATTTTATTGTTAGATCATGAGACTATAACTTTCTCATTATCTGATATTTATGTAAAAAAACAAAAACAAAAAAATTATATATATATATATATATATATATATGAAAATTAACCCTGCTCTCTCTCTCTCTCTCTCTCTCTCTCTATATATATATATAGAGAGAGAGAGAGAGAGTTTATTTCCTTTGTGTAGAATTTTCCTTAGAAATGTTTAACGTAATAAACAATAGTAGAGTAAGTCAATCCAATTATATATCTATGTCTGTCTATCTAATCTATTTTTCTAACTATAATATAGCTATCTATATATATATATATATATATATATATATATATATATATATATATATCTATATATCTATATATAATTTTTGCCTGTTTTTATGTCTTTAATGCGTCTGGTTTTGCTACCATTTTTCCAAAACAAATTTCATACCAATACAATGTCATAAATGTGAACGCCCATATTACCCGAGTTTTACCTTTATGTGTGTATAATCATGTTATAAATGTTAAAACCCATAGAAGTTAATAATAATAGTAATGGCAGCACAGTTTCCAGGGTGTGAGGTTTTAGCATGGAAATGTTCTGATAAGGTTGCAAATTACGGCAATTTTAGAAATTAGAATGAAATTCACAACCGATACAGTAAAGGGGAGATGGATAGATATAAAGTTTTCTCTGGATTATACTACGGATAATATTTGGGGGCTCAGAGGCTTCCTTGGGTTCTGTAGTGGTCCTGCCCGCCGAGCACAGGACAGCCCGACAAGTGTCAGCTCTGGCGAGGACGTCGGATCCTGCCTGTATATCATTTCACAATTATTATAAGATTGTATTGTTTTTATTCTTATATTTTCCTGTAGGGAAGTTACTGTATAATGGCAGCCTGGGAGAGCAGAAAGCCGCATTATAGCCATAACTATCTATCTATCTATCTATCTATCTATCTATCTATCTATCTATCTATATCTGTCTATGCCTTTCTCCCTTTTCCACAATCATTTCTTTCCCTGTGTGTAAAAAATGTAAATCTGTATAAATTATATTATTATGTTTTAACATTAATTGAAATAATTTGTATTATTTGTGATATTTATATTTAAAAATAACAAAACAAATAAGAGTTCCACCATTAAGGAAATGATTACCACAATCAATCAGGGCAAGATCTGATTATTGTCCTAGACACCCACAATGTTATCATTTAACTTTTTGTAAAAAAATAAATTATATATATATATATATATATATATATATATATATATATTATTTATTGTATATATATATATATATATATATATATATATATATACACATAAACACATTTATTTGTTAATTTTTTTAAACAAAAATAATAATAACATTGTGGGTGTATGTGTGTGTATATATATATATACACACACATATATATATATATCTATAAAAATATAAAACTGCTAATATAGAAGCAGTCTGGAAGCCTTCGCTTTATTATTACCTCACACAGAATAAATAGTAAACTGCCAGTCTACAGATGATCAGAGGTCCAGTATAGGTAAGTTATAGACAGGGTGGGGCTCAGCCGTAATTACAGGCACCTACCTATCAGCAGACACTACTACAAGGCTCTCAGGACCTGAGCTTTGACCCTAGCACTGCCGGATTCCTGATGGCTTGGACCTGGCTCACAGCTTTATTATGTGGTCTTCCTCTCTGCACTTCTGTTATTCTAGGTGCCGCTTTGTAGTCTATGGGCTGTTGTTACACTGCCTGCCTGTAGGGGGCAGGCTGCTGTGTCTCTAAGCACAAACAGATGGGGCCAGCTACACTCCTCCTGATGAGTAAACAGGGACAAGCAGAACAGGCAGAAGGTGAGTGACTTCATGCCACATCTGTACCCAGCGCCCCTTGGCACTGCCCCTCACTGGCTTTATATTGCACTTATAAATATGCTTCTGAAGTGCAATGGCTACCCCTCCTCCCCACCAAAAAATCCTCTTTAATCAAAGGGACTCAAGATTAAAGGGGCCTGACAATATTTTCAATGCAGGTTAACAGGGATTAATTCATGTAAGTAAAGGTCATGTCAATGACAAATCTCCCTCCAATAGACTTCTGATCTTTGATTTTAGAAAATCAGTTTCTTTTTTTTGCAGCTGCAGTTGACAGGAAGCTAAAAGGATTAGTCACATTCCACAAGGGATCATTTTTTATCTGCAACAAGTAACAAAAAAGAAATCTTTTAAGAGATGCAGAGCTTCAGGCTATGGATGTGACTGGGCACCAGTTCTATGTGTTCTGCAGCAGTGCCAGGGTGTATGGTGCCATGCTTCCAGCTCTCACTCCCTCCTCCTCTGGGCTCGTTCACGCGACCGTGGTTTTGGTCCGCATCCGTTGCTCTGTTCCGTGGTCCAGCAAAAGCTATGAGTCATGTCCTATTCTTGTCCGTTTTGCGCACATGAATAGGCATTTCTATAAAGGGCCCTCCGTTCCGCAATTTGCGGACCGCAAAACACGGCATGGTCGTATGAACAAGCCCTCTGTGATTTCTCCTCTTATTTCCAACTAAGCAGCGCGCAACCAGCAAGATATGTCACAGGATGCTGCATGTATGTGGATTCCAGTACCCCCCACCCTGCCTGCTGGGAGAGAAAGAAGCTGGGGGGACACAGGTAAGGAGGATGTTTATTTACTGGGGGGCAGAAACTGCGCAGGCTAAGGGCTCATGCACACAAACGTATTTTATTTCCGTGTTCGCTACATTTTTTTTTTTTTTTTGCTGACCGTATGCGGAACCATTCATTTCAATTGGTCCAAATAAAACAAACGGAAGTTACTCTGTGTGCATTCTATTTCCATATGTCCATATGTCCGTTGTGCAAAAAAATAGAAAATGTCCTATTAGGCTACATTCACACGAATTTATTTAGTTTACGTTCCGTTTTTTGTTTGCAGATAGGATGCAGACCCATTTATTTCAAAGAGATCGCAAAAAATGCAGACAGCACACAGCACGCTATCCACATCCGAATGTCCATTCCGTAGCCCCGCAAAAAAAAAATAGAACATGTCCTATTCTAGTCCATTTTGCGGACAAAGATAGGCATTGTTACAATGGATCCGCAAGAAAAACGGATGCCATACAGACGTCATCCATTTTTTTTGCGGATCCGCAATTTACGGACCTCAAGACACATATGGTCATATGAATGTAGCCTTATTGTCCGCATTACGGACAAGGATAGTACTGTTCTATTAGGGGTCAGCTTTTCCGTTCTTCAAAATACTGAATGCACACAGACGTCATCCATATTTTTTGAGGATCCGTGTTTGCGGACTGCTAAATACATACAGTCGTGTGCATGAGCCCTAAGGCCTTGTTCACGTTTCTGTTTTTCATAGACGTGTGCTGTCCATATTTTCCACGGACAGCACACGTACCCATTCATTTAAATATGTCTCTTCACACATCAGTATTTGGCCTCATGCACACGAACGTATATTCTTTCCGTGTCCGTTACTTTTTTTTGCTGATCGTATACGGAGCCATTCATGTCAATGGGTCCACGAAAAAAGTTACTCTGTGTGCATTCTGTTTCCGTATGTCCAGATTTACATTCTGCAAAAAAATAGAACATGTTTTATTATTGTCCGCATTAGGGACAAGGTTAGTACTGGGGCCAGCTGTTCCATTCCGCAAAATACTGAATGCACACATCCGTATTTTTTGCGGATCCGTTTTTTGCGGTCTACAAAATACATACGGTCGTGAGCATGAGGCCTTTTTTTACTGACCGTGGGGCAGTAAAAAATCATAGAGATATGCACTACTTTGGTCCATGACGCAGACCAAACAAGCCTATTGAAGTCTATGGGTCCGTGAAAATCACGGACACAACACGGGTGGCATTTGTGTTGCATCCGCTTTTCATGGAAGACAGATAAGAGATGCTCTTAAAATGTATTTTCAGTTAAGCAATGAACTTGGATTACAGATGACACATGGAGGGAAAAAACGTGCACACAGACCATCCACGGATCCTTCACGTACATCTTCACGGATTAAATAAGGACGCTTTTTTCACGTATTTACTACTGACACGGAAATGTGAACAAGGCACATGAATTTGATTTGGTGTTTTTATACCAGTAAAAAAAGTTTTTTTTTTAGCACTCTGTGCGTCTTACTGCCAGCTTTTTCTTCATGGTGTGTGTCCTCAATAGAGGTGTTGGCAAAACACCTGAAAAAACAGCAAGAACTACAGTATGCTGCAGTTCTGAAAAGAAGCAAGAAAGACGACGACACATAATGAACAAGAATGGAAGAAACAAAAAACAAGCAAAAAAAAACAGAAACAAAAAAGACAAAAACGAAAAACACTTGTTCTGTATTTTGCTAACATCTGGAGCTGGCATTTTTACCACGCACAATGTAACAAAAAAGTTGGTGCAAAAAAAATAAAAAATGCAGCTAAAAATGCAAGATTGCACAAAAACACCTGCAAAAACCTGGGAGCAATGTAATAAAGGCAGATGATTTTCCTTTGCAGGTGTGAGGTATATAAATGATACTTTATTGAAAATGTTTCTTCTCAATTATAATCAGTCATATAAATTGAGATCTGATCAGAAATCCTCATTATGGGGAATAGCAGGAAATTATTTTGCTACAAAAGGGATATTTATCCTGCAAAACTGTCTGATAAACTATACCTATGTGTACATGCGCAGTCATACTAATCTAATAATCTGGATCAATTAATCTTGACTCAATAATCCTGGGTTTATTTGGTCCAAAATCTGTATGTGTAAACCCAGCTGTAAGGTTCATGTATAATGCTGCAGTATGAATCTGTGTAGTACATACCCATAATATGGCACCCATAGAAATACATCTGTATATCTGTATGTCTCCAATTCCATATACAGACTAAGGGCTTATGCACATGAACGTATTTTCTTTCCGTATCCATTCCATTTTTTTTGAGGACCGTATATGGAACCATTCACTGAAATGGGTCCGCAAAAAAAAAGGGGAGTTACTCCGTGTGCATTCTGTTTCCGTATGTCCGCATGCCCGTTCCGCAAAAAATAGAACATGTCCTGTTATTGTCCGCATTACGGACAAGGATAGTACTGTTCTATTAAGGGCCAGCTGTTCCGTTCCGCAAAATACGGAATGCACACGGATGTCATCCATATTTTTTGCAGATCCGTTTTTGCGGATCGCTAAATACATATGGTCGTGTGCATGAGCCCTAAGGGCCCCTAAACATATAAATTAGCTTTGGTATTTTTGGCAGCTTTTTTTTTTCCATTCCATGAGCGTTTTTTAGTGTAGCTGCAATTTTTTCAGGTGTTTCTTTCCCTGTGAGCAAGTTGGAAAAACACCAGAAAAAAATGTCACATAATAAAGAGACAAAAGCAGCCACTAGATAGAAATACCCACACTCATACACACATATACTAATATAATGCACCTACTTAGAAACACATTTTAGAACACTTTACAAATTTATGACTACCTGAAGAAAGGTATGCCTACCTATAAAATCATACGTATGCAGATATATAGCAACTTCTAATCTGCACTAACCCCCCACTTTCTGTAGGTGATGGACTAATGTGTTAGTAAAGATGGTGTATGAGCAGTCTGCCATATTTACTAGAGATTAGAGAAGTTTTGTAAAATTAGATTCAGCTGCTTCGCCAAATTTTACAAAAAATTTTGCTTTGTGACGAGGCACATTTTTTTGTAAGCAAGGGGTGCAATGACAGGGAGCTGCGATAGCGCCGCTCCCCATCATTGTACCGGCATCCGAGGGTCGTAATAGTGTAAAATTAACAGAAAAAATTAATTAAATCATACTTACTGCCTCCATTTGCTTCGGCCAAAATTTTCAATCAAGATGGCGGCGGCCGGCCCTTTTCTTTTGTTTTTGACACTATTTCATGTTAAATCGATTCGCTACCACAAAGCACAAGGAAATTCGGCTTTGATTCACTCATCTCTAATATGTACTATACAGTAGATAACTGCTCCAGTTTTGTGGGCACATACTTAACCCCTTATGGATCAGGCTCATTTTCACCTTAAGGACCAGGCCATTTTTTGCAAATCTGACCAGTGTCACTTTATGCGTAAATAACTTTTACTTATCCAGGCCATTCTGAGATTGTTTTTTCATCACATATTGTACTTCATGACACTGGTAAAATGGAGTAAAAAAAATAAATCATTTTTATTTATAAAAAAATACCAAATTTACGAAAAATTTGCAAATTTTCAAAGTTTCAATTTCTCTACTTCTATAATACATAGTAATACCTCCAAAAATAGTTATTAATTTACATTCCCCATATGTCTCCTTTATGTTTGGATCATTTTGTGAATGCCATTTTATTTTTTGGGGACGTTACAAGGCTTAGAAGTTTAGAAGCAAATCTTGAAATTTTTTAGAAAATTTCTAAAACCCACTTTTTCAGGACCAATTCAGGTCTGAAGTCACCTTGTGAGGCTCACATAATAGAAACCACCCAAAAATGACCCCATTTTACAAACTACACCCTCAAGGTATTCAAAACAGATTTTACAGTTTTCAAAATTTCACTTTTTTGGCAGATTTTCCATTTGAATCAATATTTCCAGTTACAAAGCAAGGGTTAACAGCCAAACAAAACTCAATATTTATGGCCCTGATTCTGTAGTTTACAGAAACACCCCATATGTGGTCGTAAATTGCTGTAGGGGCACACGGCAGGGCGCAGGCGGAAAAGAATGCCATACGGTTTTTGGAAGGCAGATTTTGCTGGACTGGTTTTTCGACACCATGTCCCATTTGAAGCTCCCCTGATGCACCCCTAGAGTAGAAACTCAAAAAAAGTGACCCCATTTTGGAAACTACGGGATAAGGTGTCAGTTTTGTTGGTACTATTTTAGGGTACATATGATTTAGGTTGCTCTATATTACACTTTTTGTGAGGCAAGGTAACAAGAAATAGCTGTTTTGGCACAGTTTTTTTATTTTATTTGCAACATTCATCTGACAGGTTAGATCATGTGGTATTTTTATAGAGAAGATTATTACGGACGCGGCGATACCGAATATGTCAACTTTTTTATTTATGTAAGTTTTACACAATTATTTCATCTTTTAAACAAAAAAAATCATGTTTTAGTGTCTCCATAGTCCGAGAGCCATAGTTTTTTCAGTTTTTGGGTGATTATCTTGGGTAGGGTAAGATTTTTGTGGGATAAGATTACGGTTTGATTGGCACTATTTTGGGGTGCGTATGGCTTTTTGATCGCTTGCTGTTACACTTTTTGTGATGTAAGGTGACACCTGAGGTCATGTGATATTTTTATAGAACAGGTTATTACGGACGCGGCAATGTGTAGTGCATTTAATTTTTTTTATTTTTTATCAGTGATAAATGTTTTTTTTTTTTTACTTATTTTTTATTTTTTTTTTATTTATTTTTTTTGACCCAGACCCACTTGGTTCTTGAAGATCCAGTGGGTCTGATGTCTGTATAATACAGTACAGTACACTATATAGTATACTGTACTGTGATTTCTTTTTACACTTAGTCTGATCAGACTTCTGTCCTTAAGTACTGGGACATTATGACGTACTGGTACGTCATGTGTCCCCAAGAGGTTAAAGGGAACCTGTCACCGGGATTTTGTGTATAGAGCTGAGGACATGGGTTGCTAGATCTCCACTAGCACATCCACAATACTCAGTCCCCATAGCTCAAATTGTGTAAAAAAAAACCGATTTGATACATATGCAGATTAACCTGAGATAATTCCTGTCCCTGAGATGAGTCCAGCATGAAGGAGCCCAGCACCGCCCCGCATCCTCAGAATCCCCTTCTTGCTCTCCGACGTCAGAAAGCTAGAGCGCCGTAATCTCGCGATGCGCAGTGTCGTCATAGTGTTCCTTCTCTGTGCTGGCATCAGCCTCAGGGAACGAACTGCGCATGCGGTAGGTCACGCATCGCGAGATTACAGTGCTCTAGCTTTCTGATGTCGGGGAGCAAGGAGAATATTCTGAGGATGCAGGGCGGTGCTGGGCTCCTTCACTCTGAACTCATCTCAGGGACAGGACTCATATCAGGTTAATTTGCATATGTGGGTTGCTAGATGGCCGCTAGCACATCCCCAATATCCAGTCCCCATACGAGAGCTACGTATGGGGACTGGATATTGCGGATATGCTAGCGGCCATCTAGCAACCCATGTCCACAGCTCTATACACAAAATCCCGGTGACAGGTTCCCTTTAAATTATATAGACTTTTTTTTTTTAAGGTGACTGGATTGCCATAGAGAATCACTAAGGCCCTAGCTACATATATCCGTCCCTCTCTCCCATGTGTCCAGTGATTGACAGAGGATCAATGCTGAAGAGTTCATTTTAGGGCTTGTTCACACGGCCGTGTGAAGCCTGTGCCCATGCTGTGGACCGCAAATTGCAGTCCGCAATGCACAGGCACTGACCCTGGCCCAGCCAATCCGTCCGTTCCACAAAAAGATAGAGCATGTTCTATCTTTTTGCGGTGCGGAGGCACGGAACGGAACCCCAGGAAGCACTCCGTAGTGCTTCTGTAGTGTTCTGTTCCGTGCTTCCGTTCCGCATCTCCCTGATTGCGGACCTATTGAAGTGAATGGGTCCATGATTCATGATTGATGATGCACACGGCCGGTGCCTGTGTATTGTGGACCCGCCATATGCGGGCTGCAATACGACCACGGGCAGCACACGGTCATGTGCATGAGCCCTTAGGCCGAGTTCACAGAAGAACAGAAAAATAAAAACGTTTCCGTTATTTTGAGCATCAGTTTGCATCAGTTTTTGTCAGTTGCCTCAGAGATCAGTTGTTCTGATGTCTGTATAATACAGTACAGTACACTATATAGTATACTGTACTGTCTCTTTACACTTAGTCTGATCAGACTTCTGTCCTTAAGTACCGGGACATTATGACGTACTGGTACGTCATGTGTCCCCAAGAGGTTAAAGGGAACCTGTCACCGGGATTTTGTGTATAGAGCTGAGGACATGGGTTGCTAGATCTCCACTAGCACATCCACAATACTCAGTCCCCATAGCTCAAATTGTGTAAAAAAAAAACCGATTTGATACATATGCAGATTAACCTGAGATAATTCCTGTCCCTGAGATGAGTCCATCATGAAGGAGCCCAGCACCGCCCCGCATCCTCAGAATCCCCTTCTTGCTCTCCGACGTCAGAAAGCTAGAGCGCCGTAATCTCGCGATGCGCAGTGTCGTCATAGTGTTCCTTCTCTGTGCTGGCATCAGCCTCAGGGAACGAACTGCACATGCGGTAGGTCACGCATTGCGAGATTACAGTGCTCTAGCTTTGCCTCAGAGATCAACATACTTCAGGTCCAGCTGTGCAGTTTTTTTCTATGGGATTGGATCTCTGGGTTTCCTAGTCTCCTCTGCTGGGATATGCTTCCATTTATGGAAATTGGACCACAGATTGCTTATACAGACGGCATATAAAGAGGATAGAAGAGTCAAGCGTTCATTTGGAAGGAGGGAAGCTCTACAGTTAGGCCTCATGCACATGACCGTATGTATTTTGCTTTCAGCAAAAAGCGGATGCGCAAAAAATATGGATGACGTCCGTGTGCATTCCGTATTTTGTGGAACGGAACAGCTGGTCCCTTAATAAAACAGTACTATCCTTGTCCGTAATGCGGGCAATAGTAGGACATGACTAAAATAATAGACGGCGGAGGTGCAGTAGACATCGCTTAGTAAGGCTTTTTGATACTGTCCCACATAGAAGGCTTATAAATAAATTGCAGTCTTTGTGCGTGGGCTCCCATATTGTTGAATGGATTAGGCAGTGGCTGAGGGACAGACAGCAGAGAATTGTAGTCAATGGAGTATATCCAGACCATGGTCTTGTTACCAGTGGGGTACCTCAGGAATCTGTTCTGGGACCCATATTGTTTAATATCTCTGTCAGCGAAATTGCAGAAGGCCTCGATGGTAAGGTGTGTCTTTTTGCTGATGACACAAAGATTTGTAACAGGGTTGATGTTCCTGGAAGGATACGCCAAATGGAAAAGGATTTAGGAAAACTAGAGGAATGGTCAAAAATCTGGCAACTAAAATTAAATGTTGATAAGTGCAAGATAATGCACCTGGGGCGTAAAAACCCAAGAGCAGAATATAAAATCAGTGATGCAGTCATAACCTCAGTATGTGAGGAAAGGGATTTAGGGGTCATTATTTCAGAAGACTTAAAGGTAGGCAGACAATGTCATAGAGCAGCAGGAAATGCTAGCAGAATGCTTGGGTATATAGGGAGAGGCATTACTAGTAGAAAGAGGGAGGTGCTCATGGTGCTCTACAGAGCACTAGTGAGACCTAATTTGGAGTATTGTGCTCAGTACTGGAGACCATATCTCCAGAAGGATATTGATACTTTGGAGAGAGTTTAGAGAAGAGCTACTAAACTAGTACCTGGATTGCAGGATAAAACTTACCAGGAAAGATTAAAGGAACTTAACATGTATAGCTTGGAAGAAAGACGAGACAGAGGGGATATGATAGAAACTTTTAAATACATAAAGGGAATCAACAAGGTAAAAGGGGAGAGAATATTTAAAAGAAGAAAAACTGCTACAAGAGGACATCGTTTTAAATTAGAGGGGCAAAGGTTTAAAAGTAATATCAGGAAGTATTACTTTACTGAGAGAGTAGTGGATGCATGGACTAGCCTTCCTG
The DNA here is from genome assembly GCF_014858855.1 of Bufo gargarizans. Lineage (NCBI taxonomy): Eukaryota > Metazoa > Chordata > Amphibia > Anura > Bufonidae > Bufo > Bufo gargarizans. Next base: position 659,705,046 of record NC_058080.1, on the reverse strand, counting down.
CAGAAGTGGTAGCTGCAAATACAGTGAAGGAGTTTAAGCATGCATGGGATAGGCATAAGGCCATCCTTCATATAAGATAGGGCCAAGGGCTAGTCATAGTATTCAGTATATTGGGCAGACTAGATGGGCCAAATGGTTCTTATCTGCCGACACATTCTATGTTTCTATGAGAAGGAGTGGGGAGCCAGTGCTGGCAAGTAGGTAAGTATGCCCTCCCTTTAAAGGTCTGCCCAAGAGGGGGGAGGAGGTTTGCCAAATCTCCCGCCCCAGAGGTGCACAACCTATTTAAGAGAATTTCCAGGAACAGGGCCCCAAAGTTAATGGAGAGCAAGCAGCACATATGCAAACACCCATGCACAACTATGGGACTTCAGAAAATAGCTTTGCTTTGGCTCAGCTATTCTTGGAACTCCCATTGGGGTGAGTGGAGGGGTGGCCATCATGCACAGCTAACTCTCCATTAACCGCTGTGGGACTTCCAAAAAAGGCCAAGCGCATTCACTCATTCAGAAATCCCAATGAAGTAAATGGAGAGGATGCTGTGGGGACACACCTATCAAACATTTATAGCATATCCTATTCATTTGCTATAAATGCCCTAGATGGGACAACCGCTTTAATGTGTACCTTCAGTGCTGCTGGCCTTTTTGCCTACTGATTGACGTTTGCAGATTACCATGTATTAGTAAATATTTGCTTTATATTATAATTTTATGCTTTATATTATAATTTATTTCTTACAAAGTTTGACCCTTTCCTGTTCAGTGGCAGTATGTTTCTGCTGAGATTTCAGGTTCCACTTCCATTTTTTTTCCATATAGATTAGCTTCTTCACTGACTCGCACAAAGCAAAAATGGATGGAACTTGTGGATAGATCCATTGTTTTCAAATACAACACATAGCCACCAATAGGACTATGTGCTCAATAGCTGGAGGTGTAGATAATGCACAAGTGTGTATCAAAAATCCTCATGAAATATGCAGAGATTTCTAGGAAAAGTAACTCCCGTCATTTGAAAAACAGAGAGAAAGAGAGCGATCTCTGAACTCTTCCTAACACCATGAACTAGAGAACACAAGATAAATAAGACATTTGGGACATTCTTGCTTACACCTAAAAATATACACTTTATTTGGCAAATCAATGGCATAGTAAGAACTATGGATTAAACTAAATACAACCTCTCACTATGTTTCTGATAATGTCAGTTTGTTGGCTGTAAGAAGACTGGCTTGTGCATGTACTGTTAATAAAGTAACGGTTTGTGGTGGATCCTGTTGTCACATTTGTAAAGATGTCAACTGCAAAAGATGGCTATATTTATAAATTAACTAACTTAAAACTAATAAATAAATAATACAACTAGATAAATAAATACAACTATATAAATAAACGAAAAACATTTAGATTCTGTCACTGGCTGATTAAAGCCTCATGCACATCACCATATTTTCCATCTCTGTGTCATCTGCATTTTTTCAGATAGCACACTGATAGCACACTGGCCCATTCATTTCTATGGGGCCATGCATACATTATTAATTTTGGCAGATCCATGTGCCAATCTGCAAATTACAGAACATGTCTTATCCTTGTCTGTATTGTGGATGAGAATAGCCCTTTCTATTAATGGGAGTGAGAAAAATATGGAATGCATGTGGAAAGTATGTATACTGTATATAGTGCTGATCCATGGCCCATCAAAATGCACATCTACGGCAGAAATCTGGGTTCAGTCCTTGGATTTATGCCACAGATCTTGCAAGCATGGTTACATGCTGGAGGTAACTGGTGAGGTGTCTGTGAGTCGGACCTCACGCTCCTGTAATTAGCCCACTGGCTCCTGGTATTGCCCATATGGCACAGGTAGGTGAGTGTTAGGACCCGAGGTACTTGAGAAATCTTGGTGCGGTGCTCGGGTTCAGACGTACAGTATCTCTCAATTTTAACATCAGTTTAAGGGTTTAGGATAACCGCAGAGTGCACCTGTCTTTGCTAATATTATTATATTGCTATATTGGTTATCACATCCACATAATTGCTATCTTGTGTAGGATGTTTATTGTGGTACTTGTAGTCCGCTGCGGGCATCCTCCACTGTATGCATTTTTGCTGGGGATTGCCATTAGCGATTTGCTCCCCTGTACAGGTCCTTCTAAAAGAATTAGCATATTGTGATAAAGTTCATTATTTTCTGTAATGTACTGATAAACATTAGACTTTCATATATTTTAGATTCATTACACACAACTGAAGTAGTTCAAGCCTTTTATTGTTTTACTATTGATGATTTTGGCATACAGCTCATGAAAACCCCAAATTCCTATCTAAAAAAATTAGCATATCATGAAAAGGTTCTCTAAACAAGCTATTAACCTAATCATCTGAATCAACTAATTAACTCTAAACACCTGCAAAAGATTCCTGAGGCTTTTAAAAACTCCCAGCCTGGTTCATTACTCAAAACCGCAATCATGGGTAAGACTGCCGACCTGACTGCTGTCCAGAAGGCCATCATTGTCACCCTCAAGCAAGAGGGTAAGACACAGAAAGAAATTTCTGAACGAATAGGCTGTTCCCAGAGTGCTGTATCAAGGCACCTCAGTGGGAAGTCTGTGGGAAGGAAAAAGTGTGGCAGAAAACGCTGCACAACGAGAGGAGGTGACCGGACCCTGAGGAAGATTGTGGAGAAGGACCGATTCCAGACCTTGGGGGACCTGCGGAAGCAGTGGACTGAGTCTGGAGTAGAAACATCCAGAGCCACCGTGTACAGGCGTGTGCAGGAAATGGGCTACAGGTGCCGCATTCCCCAGGTCAAGCCACTTTTGAACCAGAAACAGCGGCAGAAGCGCCTGACCTGGGCTACAGAGAATCAGCTGGACTGTTGCTCAGTGGTCCAAAGTACTTTTTTCGGATGAAAGCAAATTTTGCATGTCATTCGGAAATCAAGGTGCCAGAGTCTGGAGGAAGACTGGGGAGAGGGAAATGCCAAAATGCCTGAAGTCCAGTGTCAAGTACCCACAGTCAGTGATGGTCTGGGGTGCCATGTCAGCTGCTGGTGTTGGTCCACTGTGTTTTATCAAGGGCAGGGTCAATGCAGCTAGCTATCAGGAGATTTTGGAGCACTTCATGCTTCCATCTGCTGAAAAGCTTTATGGAGATGAAGATTTCCTTTTTCAGCACGACCTGGCACCTGCTCACAGTGCCAAAACCACTGGTAAATGGTTTACTGACCATGGTATTACTGTGCTCAATTGGCCTGCCAACTCTCCTGACCTGAACCCCATAGAGAATCTGTGGGATATTGGGAAGAGAAAGTTGAGAGACGCAAGACCCAACACTCTGGATGAGCTTAAGGCCGCTATCGAAGCATCCTGGGCCTCCATAACACCTCAGCAGTGCCACAGGCTGATTGCCTCCATGCCACGCCGCATTGAAGCAGTCATTTCTGCAAAAGGATTCCCGACCAAGTATTGAGTGCATAACTGAACATAATTATTTAAAGGTTGACTTTTTTTGTATTAAAAACACTTTTCTTTTATTGGTCGGATGAAATATGCTAATTTTTTTAGATAGGAAATTTGGGTTTTCATGAGCTGTATGTCAAAATCATCAATATTAAAACAATAAAAGGCTTGAACTACTTCAATTGGTGTGTAATGAATCTAAAATATATGAAAGTCTAATGTTTATCAGTACATTACAGAAAATAATGAACTTTATCACAATATGCAAATTTTTTGAGAAGGACCTGTATATACATGCACAACTGCATGTTTTTATTTGTTTGTACACAGATCTTGTAGTAAAATATGAGTTGGGTTTACAATATGAAACCCTGACACATGGACATACCCCACACGGCGCAGTCGTGGTCCATTCTGGTCACGCCAGCTGTAGTCAAGAACCACGTGGCTAATTAGGTCACAGCTGCCCGTTATTGAAGGTGCCAAGCGGCCATTAGGAAATCAGCCTATACAGTGTGGTCTTCATCAATTAAATATCAGGCAGCTGCAGCCTAATTGGCCATGTGGTTCTTCAACATGATTGACTGTACAACTGTGCCATGTGGTCATACCCTTAAAGTGGATCTGTCGGAATGATGGTGCTGGTGTTTTATCCAAGGGTACGTTGACACAAACATTAAAAAAGGTAATTAAAAACTGCAAGACTGTCTATTTTTAACAGCCAGTTTTTTAATTGTTGCTTTTTGAAACATAGCTGTTAAAAACCAACCACCTTCAATTGTATGGGGGCCGTTGGTCCATGAAAATGGCCAAAAATTGGACATGTCCGATTTTGCGGCGGCCACTATTCACTGGCTGTTTAAAAATGTCTATGTGAAAAGGACCATTGTCTTCAATAGCGTTGAAAACGGCCGTCACACGGATGTTTTTCAGTGTTGTGTGAATGCACCCTAAAGACAGTATGTTGTAGATAAGGAGCTGCTGAGGAGATGGAAGTGTTGTAAAAGTCTGTATTTACTTATGTAAACCTTGAGTCTGTTTTGCTTTCCAATGCTAGTGAGTGTAGGGTCCAGCTTCTCCTGCCCACATCTTATGATTGTCAGCCTCACCTGTATACACACTCATAGAGTAGGATCTGTGTGGACGGGTAATACTCTCTGGACTTGCCACAGCTGACAAGCACAACAGTCTAAGGCCTCATGCACACGACCGTTGTGTGCATCCGTGGCCGTTGTGCCGTTTTCCGTTTTTTTTTCACGGACCCATTGACTTTCATGCACCGTTTGGTAGCCGCATCCGTGATCCGTGTTTCCTGGCCGTGAAAAAAATAGGACCTGTCCTATTTTTTTCACGGCCAACGGTTCACGGACCCATTCAAGTCAATGGGTCCGTGAAAAATCACGGATGCACACAAGATTGTCATCCGTGTCCGTGATCCGTGTCTATCATCTGTGTCCGTGATCCGTGTCCGTTTTTTCCTATCATTTCAATGGCAAACTTGACTTAGATTTTTTTTTCATTTTTCATGTCCGTGGGTCCTCCAAAAAACAAGGAAGACCCACGGACGAAAAAACGGTCACGGATCACGGACCTACGGACCCCGTTTTTGCGGACCTTAAAAAAAAACGGTCGTGTGCATGAGGCCTTATGTAGGGAATTACTTCTATTGCATGTTTTGAAGTAAACTACATGTATCTTCTCAGCAGCTTCTCCCAGACCTCCCAAGTGTCCCTCTTTTGGAGGGACAGTTCCTACTTTTGACCCGAGTCCCTCTGTCACTCTTTTGTTTCTTATATTTGTCCTCTACCCCTCTGTACTAGTCTGTTTTTTGTTTATTTTATTTTTATATTTTTGTAACCCTGGCTAGATGTACAGCGCCATGGTATTAATGACACTTTAAAATAAATAATAATAATAATAGATGGTCCACTTTTTGATCTGAAGTATACATTTGCATTATTACATTTACAATATTGATCCTGAAAGTGTTTATTTGGTTCCTATGGTATATTAAACCAAAGAGAGAAACAAAAAGACCCTAGATGGCCCAGGATAAATTAATAATGAACAAATCAAAAGCCAAGGGCTATCTTCTATCTTATTCCTGTTTGATGGCCTGTTTAAAATGTAACCTTTATTATTCATTTTAATATATACTGCCCAATTTTAATTAAAAGTCGATAGTCTTCCAGGTATGTATAATACAGTTTTTTTGTTTGCAATTTTCTATTATTTTAAAAATCCTATTGCTTCTTAGTTTATGTCTGCAGGTTTTGTAGGAAAAAAAACTATAAGGCCCCTTTCACACAGGCGAGATTTCCGCGTGAGTGCGATGCGTGGGGTGAACGCATTGCACCTGCACTGAATCCGGACCCATTAATTTCTATGGGGCTGTGCACATGAGCGGTGATTTTCACGCATCATTTGTGCGTTGCGTGAAAATCACAGCATGCTCCTCTTTGTGCGTTTTCCACACAACGCAGGCCCCATAGAAGTTAATAGGGCTGGATGAAAATCGCAAGCATCCGCAAGCAAGTGCGGATGCGGTGCGATTTTCACGCACGGTTGCTAGGAGACGATCGGGATGGGGACCCGATCATTATTATTTTCCCTTATAACATGGTTATACGGGAAAATAATAGCATTCTTAATACAGAATGCATAGTACAATAGGGCTGGAGGGGTTAAAAAAAATTAATAAATAATTTAACTCACCTTAATCCACTTGATCTCGCAGCCTGGCTTCTCTTCTGTCTTCATCTATGCTGTGCACAGGAAAAGGACCTGTGGTGATATCACTGCGCTCATCACATGGTCCTTCACATGATCCATCACCATGGTTATGGATCATGTGATGGACCATGTGATGAGCACAGTGACGTCATCAAAGGTCTTATTCCTCAAAGAAGAAGACAGAAGAGATGCCGGCTGCGCGAACAAGTGGATTAAGGTGAGTTAGATCATTATTATTATTATTATTTTAACCCCTCCAGCCCTATTATACTATGAATTCTGTATTCAGAATGCTATTATTTTCTCTTATAACCATGTTATAAGGGAAAATAATACAATCTGGACAACACCGATCCCAAACCCGAACTTCTGTGAAGAAGTCCGGGTTCGGGTCTGGGTACCAAACATGCCGATTTTTCTCACGCGTGTGCAAAATGCATTACAATGTTTTGCACTTGCGCAGAAAAATTGCGCATTTTCCCGCAATGCACCCGCATCTTATCCGGCCCAAAAACATGACGCCCGTGTGAAAGAGGCCTAAGGGTATTTTTCTCATACTCCCTAATAGAAATTATCTTATTGCCTCTATTTGAACGGGGATTAGCTAGAAGTAAAGTGTATTTGGATTTTTAGAAATTTCTATATTCATAAAAAATGTTGCGCTATTGTGTGAAAGAAAACAATTGAAGTCTATAAATATGCAGGAAAAATTGGTCTTTCTTTGGATCTTGAACCCAAAGTGTTGCTCTTTGACCGTCCAAAAAGTTGGGAGTTATGGCTTCACCTTTTTCACAAGCTGTCCTTGTGCTTAACAGGTCTGCTTTAAAGGGAACCTGTTGGGTTTCTTTTGCCATATATGAGAGCAGAATATAATAGAGGGAGAGAAGCTGAGCTCAGAGATATAAAGGGGTATATGATCTGAAGCAGGGGTATACAGTAAATTATAACAGCACCTCTTGGAGAGACACTGAGAGTCTTGCTTACCCTGCTCACACTCATTGATTGACAGTTCTCCCTGTAGCAGTGTGTCTGTCAATCATTGAGTGTGGGCGGGGTAATCAGGACTCTCACTGTCTCCCCTAGGAGTCCTGTCAGGATTTTTAATGGGAAATCTTGCTCCAAATCATATAATCATATATTCAAAGAGCTCATCTTCTCTTTCTATATCAGATCCTGCAGATAGGGCAGCAGAAATCACCTGAGATGTTCACGTTACCTTTCATGGGATTATGGTTTACAAACTGGTATGCTTACCAGATAGGATAGCCTCTACAAATGCCATCACGTTTCTTTTTCTAAAATGCCCCTCCGTTCCGCTGTTTTTGGCGCCTGATATGTTCATTGAGAGTTTCGGTCTGGGTTTCTCAATGGGCGTCTCCTTCTCCCTGGCTGTCACAGTCAGGGAGAAGTTGAGCTGTTTTTTTCTGTACATGGAAGGTCCTCTTTAAGCATCTACCTTCAGAAAAGTAGCAGAATCTATTGAAGAAAATTCCCATCTCAGATATTTATGACATATTTAGAGGATTGGCACCTATCTCTAAGTCCTCCATCCCATCTATATGCAGAGGACAGCGGTGGCAGGGCTTACGGAAACAGCAGAACTGCTTGTGCTATTTCCATAACTTCCATAACATTCTAGAGGTGCAGGTTCCAGAGGTGGGACCTGAATCTAACACCCATTTACGGTATGTCCTGTGGATATACCATAGATGTCCTAGATGGGAACATCCCTTTAAACACACTCTGACCTGAAAGTGGATATGGCATGCAAGCAAGTTGGATTGTCAGCTATCACCCTGTAACACATAAAATAGGGGTGTCCTATAATTGACTTTTCAGCTGGTTTCCATGTTCAGGTTTTTAGATACAGTTTTAGAAGACAAAGCCAGGAATAGATTAAAAAACAGGACAAAACTCAGCCTTTATACCTGACCTTCGTTCATGATTCACTCTTGGCTTTGACTTCTAAAACTGCATTAAAAAAACCTGAACGTGTAAACCTGACCTTCGTGCAGTAACTAGTACCATTATGTATTGTAGTAGTAATATGGTAAATCTTATAGGCCAGACCATCAATTTCAAAATGTCAGAGCATTATTTTTTTTCATTTTATGAGACAAAATAACCTTTCTACAGGTCGCGGACCATTGGAATAATTTGTGATTAAAATGTCTTTTATAGTTTTTTAATCCCAGGCTGTTAACGATGATGCACTGCATAGATTACAGTATAAAACCTACGTGAAGAGTCACAGAGATTAGAAGGGGACCAGAGAGCCTGGATTATACACTTCTATGAAGACTCCTTGAGAATGTGATGACCTGTGAAAATTGGACCCAGTTACAGGAGTCAGGAGCAGAATTGACTTATGAAAAAAACACTGTACACCGCTATGTTTTTGCAGCCACCACTAGGGGGAGCATACTCAGTCAGAGTTATATGGCTCCATTTGAACACATTGGTGCAGACGATACGGACGATACAGAGGGGAGGAGTCAGGAGCAAATAAGGCGGGGAGCACTGGGCACTTGCAGCACACTCTCCGCCCCTGGGCACTTGTGATAGGTAATTTGCATATTTTTAAAACTTTATTTTAGGTACTTTGGAGGCTCTGAAAAACGAAACATGGGTACCATCAATGTTATGGATCTGCCTCCCACAGAGCTATATCATCAGTTTAAAACATGTTATGTAGGTGACAGACTCCCTTTAAATCAGACACTATTATATACTCCCATGGAGTCCACAGGTTTTACACACATCATCATCATTAGGATAATGCAGGTAATGTGAATAGGGACCTATTTTTTGTTGACGTGATATCTAATATTGGAGTTAATATAGGGTCAGTTCTCTGGATGATGCATGATTAACACCTATGGACTCTATGGGATGTATAAGAGAGCCTTAAACTGTGCTATACAGTGCCTGATACATCTGACATATCTTTAGGTATATTACAGTGCCTGATACATCTGACATATCTTTAGGTATATTACAGTGCCTGATACATCTGGCATATCTTTAGGTATATTACAGTGCCTGATACATCTGGCATATCTTTAGGTATATTACAGTGCCTGATACATCTGGTATATCTTTAGGTATATTACAGTGCCTGATACATCTGACATATCTTTAGGTATATTACAGTGCCTGATACATCTGACATATCTTTAGGTATATTACAGTGCCTGATACATCTGACATATCTTTAGGTATATTACAGGGCCTGATACATCTGACATATCTTTAGGTATATTACAGTGCCTGATACATCTGACATATCTTTAGGTATATTACAGTGCCTGATACATCTGACATATCTTTAGGTATATTACAGGGCCTGATACATCTGACATATCTTTAGGTATATTACAGTGCTTGATACATCTGACATATCTTTAGGTATATTACAGGGCTGATACATCTGACATATCTTTAGGTATATTACAGTGCCTGATACATCTGACATATCTTTAGGTATATTACAGTGCTTGATACATCTGACATATCTTTAGGTATATTACAGTGCCTGATACATCTGACATATCTTTAGGTATATTACAGGGCCTGATACATCTGACATATCTTTAGGTATATTACAGTGCTTGATACATCTGACATATCTTTAGGTATATTACAGGGCTGATACATCTGACATATCTTTAGGTATATTACAGTGCCTGATACATCTGACATATCTTTAGGTATATTACAGTGCTTGATACATCTGACATATCTTTAGGTATATTACAGGGCTGATACATCTGACATATCTTTAGGTATATTACAGTGCCTGATACATCTGACATATCTTTAGGTATATTACAGTGCCTTAAACATCTGTCATATCTTTAGGTATATTACAGTGCCTGATACATCTGACATATCTTTAGGTATATTACAGTACCTGATACATCTGACATATCTTTAGGTATATTACAGTGCCTGATACATCTGACATATCTTTAGGTATATTACAGTACCTGATACATCTGGCATATCTTTAGGTATATTACAGTGCCTGATACATCTGGTATATCTTTAGGTATATTACAGTACCTAATACATCTGGCATATCTTTAGGTATATTACAGTACCTAATACATCTGGCATATCTTTAGGTATAGTACAGTGCTTGATACATCTGTCATATCTTTAGACTGTCTAATCTAAGTATACGCCACATAGAGCTTGGCATAGTTTTACTCCAAAAATGGAGTTGTATTTAAGGCATGCCCCTTTGCCATGAAGCCATACCTCCATAGCCCCTTGTCAGATGAGTCCGTAAAAAGGTTATATAAGTGTGTTGATAAATGTGATGCAAAGCATGTATGCCGGTATTTCGGTGCAAATTGCGCATTTTCCATCTGCCCCATTAAGTAATACCTTCCCAGTGAACAAGTTTTGTATTGAGCTTATGCATATATCTAATACAGTAAACACCCCCATTGGTGACTGCAACCATCAAGAATGTAAAGAGGCTGTCCTACCATATATATTGATGAACTATCGTTAGGATAGGTCGTCAATATCAGATTGGCAGTGGAGGCAGTGCTGCTTCCTGTTCATTACACTGCCCGTCGTCTCAGACGTTACGGTGTTGCAGTGTAATGACAAATACTTGCTCCATTCACCACACTGCCGCTACAGGGGAGACGACCCGTAATGTAATAAAGAGGAAGCAGCGCTCGCAAGGAGCGCCGCCTCCTCTCCAAACAGCTGATCGGGTGGGGGTGGGGGGGCTGGGTGTCAAGTGTCAGACCCCGCCGATCTGATATTGATGACCTATCCTGATGATAGGTAATCAATATATTTTGCAGGACAACCACTTTAAAAGACTGTATCAACCCCATATTTGGGGTCCATGAGATACAGCTATGTGCATGAGACAAGGAAATGTGATGTTTATTAGGCTACTTTCACACTGGTGTTTTAACTTTCCGTTTGTGAGATCCATTCAGGGCTCTCACACGCGGTCCAAAACGGATCAGTTTTTCTGAATGGAAAAGGATCCGCTCAGAATGCATCAGTTTACCTCCGTTCCGTCTCCGTTCCGCTTTGGAGGCTGCCTGAAGCGTTTTGATGTCCGTCTGACAAAACTGAGCCAAACGGATCCGTCCTGGCACACAATGTAAGTCAATGGGGACGGGTCCATTTTCTATGACACAATCTGGCACAATAGAAAACGTTTTGGCTATGTTAAAGATAATACAAACGGATCCGTTCTGAACGGATGCAGATGGTTGTATTATCTGAACGGATGCGTCTGTGCAGATCCATGAGGTGAAAGTAGCCTTAATCCGTTTAAAGAAATATATATTTTTTATTTTATATTGAAATTAATTGAAATAGTTTGGAAATGATTCATAAAGTCAGAGAATTTGCCCCATGCGCACTCCCACCCTGATATGCAGGACTATAGCCGTGTGGGGTGATTCTCTCGCGGTCCAATGTTTTTTCATGTCTCTTGCTGTTTATCTTCCTGTCAGGTGCTTTATCGGGCTGTCCAGCTGAGGAAGAGTTGACCTGCCATTAATATGTTCCTTGGGCTGCACAAACTGTTAGTGTGTTTTCACAACTGCACTGGACTACCACATGGCCGCGGCGTGATTAATGGCTCAATGAATCATTCAGTCGTTGTGGGCATCCCAGTATCACTGGCTGAAAAAGAAATCTATATTATTTCTTACGCTATATGCTTTCTAAATTTTATGATCTATATGGCAATATTGCATACAACACGCCTTTCTGTGTGCTTTTTTCAGCCTTTTTCTTATGTCACCAATTCATGTCCATATTAGTCCATATAGATGCCATAGAGACAGATCCTCTGCTCGTGCCCCCTCTCTACAAGTCGGAGTGGAGATCTGCTCTCTGCAAGCAGCTCCAGCTTTGGTGGACACACACAGGCGCGGACTGGCCCACAGGGATACAGGGGAATCCCCCGGTGGGTCCCTGAGCAAGGTGGACCCCTAGTCTCCCACCCCCTGCACAAGTGGCACATAACACAGTAGATTTACTGCACTGCATTATCTGCATACATATATTCAATGTACAGCACCTCAACCAGCCTATGTTCATATAAGAAACTTATTAGATTATTTATTATATTTGAATGATGGCTGCAGGAGGGGAAATTCAACGCATGCACATGGCAAAGCAGATCCTGTTAAGTGGTACCATGAGTACAACTTTACATACAGTTACTTTTTTTTTTGTAATAAATTTTTTATTCAGATCTGGCATTTGGTAGAAATGTACAGAAGAAAATCACAATACCTTCCATGATGTACATCATACAAAAGAAATGACAAATATATATGTCACAAAATGTAAGGTTCACATTGATCACAGCATACCAAAGAAGGATCGGCCTAGATCTCATTTTCAATTTTCAACCCTCCCAACCCCCCCTCCCCTCCCCCCCAAGAAAACAAAAACCAATCGAGACCCGAGCGACATGTTGACATAGATTTCACCATCAGATTCAGACTTATGTGGTCTCGACAACTATAACCCTTCCTCTCAATTAACCAACCAAAATGTAGAATAGCACTACCGATAATCTAAGGTATCTATCCTGAGTCATATCAATAGATCACCCAAACTACCTGCCAACCTCGCTTTCATGTACCAGGTCGTGTCCACAAATGGCTTAATAACTTCCTTCTTTTCGTACATTGTTAAAGGGATTCTGTCACCTCCCCTCAGCCAAAAAACGATTTAAAAGCAGCCATGCAGCACAGCTTACCTGGATTAAGCTGTGCTGTTTAATCTTGAAATCCGTCCAGCAGTTACTTTAAAAAACGACTTTGATCAATAAGGAAATGCGTCCTGAAGGTGCCCAGAGGGGCGTTTTTTTCTTCCTAGTGAGCCCAGTACCGCCCCTCTTTCAGTGCCCAGCCCGCCTTCCTTGTATTTTCTAACTGCCGCCCCCAGCCTGCCACAGCCTCTCCTGCCTCTCCTCCCCCTCCCTCACGCCGAACGAAGTCTCGCACAGGCGCAGTACCCACTGAGGGCTGCGCCTGTGCGATCATCAGGAGACTGAGGGCGGCAGCTTCATCTTCGTCACTGGGCATGCGCCGAGCCCAGTGACGTCCGATGCTCTCTCTTCCCTGCTGACTGAGGGAAGAGCGAGCATCGGACGTCACTGGGCTCGGCGCATGCCCAGTGACGAAGATGAAGCTGCTGCCCTCAGTCTCCTGCTGATCGCACAGGCGCAGCCCTCAGTGGGTACTGCGCCTGTGCGAGACTTCGTTCGGCGTGAGGGAGGGGGAGGAGAGGCAGGAGAGGCTGTGGCAGGCTGGGGGCGGCAGTTAGAAAATACAAGGAAGGCGGGCTGGGCACTGAAAGAGGGGCGGTACTGGGCTCACTAGGAAGAAAAAAACGCCCCTCTGGGCACCTTCAGGACGCATTTCCTTATTGATCAAAGTCGTTTTTTAAAGTAACTGCTGGACGGATTTCAAGATTAAACAGCACAGCTTAATCCAGGTAAGCTGTGCTGCATGGCTGCTTTTAAATCGTTTTTTGGCTGAGGGGAGGTGACAGAATCCCTTTAACGACTTCTCAATAAACGGCCTCCATTTATGGACAAAGGATTTGATGGATACTTCCTTGTTGCGCTCCGCATCCAATCTATCCATATACAGGAGCACTTTCACCGTGCCTATGACTTCCTCCAAAGTGGGCACCTGGGGTTGAAGCCATTTCCTCAGAATGCACTTCTTTGCTGCAAGCAATATTACATGAGGCCCCTTGGTGCCCACTATGGGTGAATCCACTTCCTCTTGGACCCTGGGAATGAATTGAAAGACACATTGTTGAGGTGTATCCTTGACTTCAACCTTCCAGACGTCATGGACATATCCGCAGATTTGCTCCCAATACGCTCTAAGTTTAGAGCACCCCCAAATCCCGTGTAGAAGGTCAGCTTTGTACAGGTCACATTTGGGGCAGTTTCTCAAGTAGTGTGCTGGTGCATTCTCATAAGACAAGTTATAGGCATATGTAGCCCTATGGATTATCCTGAATTGGGATTCTCTCCAGTGCTCGCTACTAATAGCACCTCTAACCTTATCCATCCCCTCCCGTATCTTAAAGGTAAGTTTACCATCCACTATCTGTTTCTCCCATTCCTTGAACACTGTCTGCGCAACCCCTTCGAGCTTGACATTCATCAATCTCCGATATAGCGTGGAGATATTATCCATAGTGTCCCCTTTATTCATCAAACTAGCAAACCTAATAACAGAGGTTTCAGTACCAAGAGTTCTCGACTGGGCTGCGCAGAATGTCTGTATCTGCAAATATTGTAAATACTGATTTGGTAATATGGAATGTTTGGCTCGCACTTCCTCCCAAGACAGTAACTTTAGTCCATTGGCCGTCAAAAGATCGCCCAGGGTCCTCACATTTTTCCTACGCCATTCCTGGAATAATCTATTAGAGCTTCCCTGCGGAAAAGATGGGAGAGACCACAGTGGCATGTAGGATGAGATATAGATTGGTAATTTGTATAATTTTCTGACATGCTTCCACGCCACTATAGTATCCCTCACTATCAAAGCCTGCTTGACTTCCTGTGGTAGTAATGGAAGTTTTGTGTGTAGTAGAGCACGTAGGTCAAGTGGCGACACCAGCTCCTGTTCCAAAGCCCTATCAGCGTAATGTGAGGTTCCCCCCACCCAATCCCGTACATACCGCCATAGTGCAGCCAAGTTATAACCCCATATATCAGGCAGTTGCAAACCCCCTTCCCATTTTAAAAGGCAAAGTTTCCTGTACGCAATACGGGGTCTTTTTCCCTTCCAGAGGAAAGTTACAAACGCGGATTGCAATTTGTGCACATCCGTGTGTTTCAATAAAAGCGGCACCGTCTGCAACGGGTATAAGAACCTGGCAAAACTCGTCATTTTAATAAGGCTCGCTCTCCCTAACAATGTGAGTGGGAGTTCCTGCCATTTCTTTAATTCTTGAATAATTTTAGTTATCAAGGGGTCGTAATTCAACTTATACATTTTGGTCGGGGACTTGCCTATTTTAATACCCAGATACTTTATATGGTCTCGCGCTATAGTAATCAGACCATCATCAAACTTCACTCCTATTCCTCTCCCAATGTGCAACAACTGACACTTAGCCACATTGATTTTATACCCCATAAAAGTTCGCACTCTATCAAGGGCCTCTAGGACCTTAGGCAGGTCTGTAGTGGGATCATGCAAAAACAAAAGCATATCATCCGCGAAGCATGTCAGCTTAATCTCCTTATTCCCCACCTTTATTCCTGCATACACCCCGGAGCTCAACAAGTATCTGGCCAGTGGTTCCAGAGCAATGTTGAACAAAAGTGGGGAAAGCGGGCATCCCTGTCTCGTGCCCTTCTGCAACTGGAATTGAGCAGACAACCAGCCAGGAACACAAATTCTTGCCTGCGGTGAGGTATAAATCGCCTGAACAAAGGCCCGGAAAGGCCCCTGAATTCCTATTTTATCCAATACTAAATCCAGCCACTGCCAATTCACATTGTCAAAGGCTTTTTCGGCATCTAAAGCCAAGAGAGCTTCTCTTCCCATCTCACCTGTCTGCCGCCTCCTGAGGAGCCCGTCCTGCACTGCTAGAACAGTTCGAATGTTAATTGTGGCTGACCGACCTTTAACAAACCCTACTTGATGTGATCCAATTATTTTTGGCAAGATGTTAGCCAGTCTGTTCGCCATTAGTTTTGCTAGGATTTTCAAATCCTGATTTATCAAAGATATGGGTCTATAGGAACCCGGAAGAGTGGGGTCCTTATCTGGTTTGGGTATCAATTTAATATGTGCCAAATTTCCTGAGGGCATCACCGTACGAGTTTGAATAATAGAGTCAAATAGTTTCATCAGGCTGGGGACTATCTCCGGGCCCATAGATTTATAAAATTCCGCTGGGAAACCATCGGGTCCCGGGGCCTTCCCATTATGTAGGGATTTTATCACTAAGCTAATTTCTTGTTCCGTAATCGGACCATTCAACATCAACAAATCCGACTCCTCAACAGACGGCAGAGAGACTGAGTCTAGGAAGGCGCGCCCTTCCGGAATATTGCAAGGGTCTTGGGCATATAACTGCTCATAATATTGTTTAAAAATCTCCAGTGTGACCTTAGGGTCACTAGATATGTCCCCCTTTTCTGTTCGTAATTTGGGAGGCGGTATCTGTGTTCTTCTCCCCTGTGCAAGCCTAGCCAGTAATCTACCCGACTTATTACCAAATTTAAAAAAATAAGCCGACGAGTGGTCAGCATGGACCCTTTCCACTTTTTCTGCATAATGGTCGTAATTATGTTTGGCCGTGACCCATTTAGTTTTATTGGTCTCTGTGGGATTTAGTTGAAACTCAGTATATAGCGACCTTAAATTGTTTGTGGCTTCTAACAATTTAGAACGCAAATCCCTCTTTTGGGCTAAAGTGTAGGAAATGATCTTTCCCCGTAATACAGCCTTAGCCGTGTCCCAAAAAAGGGGGGGATTGTCCTGGTGTTGCCCATTCGTGTCTTTATATTCCCACCACCACCCTAATAGTTTGGCCTTAAAAGTTTCATCCATGGCTAAATATCCCGACAACCTCCACAGAATATCCTGCCCCTTTGCACTAACCTCTCTCAGTCTCAATGATACCGGCGAGTGATCAGAAATCACCATTTCTTCAATCTTCACCTCACATACCTTGGAAGTCAGTAGACTGGAGCCTAAGAAGTAATCAATCCTCGACCACGCACATTGAGAGTGAGAGAAGTGAGTATATGCCCGCTCAGAGGGGTTGCAGTGCCTCCAGATATCCGTTAATTTAGTGACTTCCATCATATTTGGCAGTATGGAAAGCACATTCTGTTTATCTTTTGTGCCAACCTTTGTCCGCTTTCTATCCTCCAGGACCGAATGTACCATGTTCAAGTCCCCACCTACCAGCACTAAGCTATTGGGGTCTTGCAAGATCTGTCTTTCCAAATTCCCAATAAAAGGACCTGCGTGTGCATTGGGGGCATAGACATTATAGATTGACAGTGTCCCTGCAGGGGTTTCAACGGTCAGGTTGACTAGTCGTCCACTACCATCTGCCTCCTGTGCCCGAATTTTATACTGCAATTTTTTATGCAGCAGTATAAGTACTCCTGCCTTCTTTCCCTCCGATGGGGATCCTACCACTTCTCCCACCCATAATTTCCGCATTCTCTGGAAATCTGTCGCCTCCAGATGCGTCTCTTGCAGCAGGGCAATATCAGCATGTAATTTTTTCAGATGCCGCAGAACCATCATTCTCTTATGTGGAGAGCGTAGACCTTTAACATTCCATGTAACTATATTGACCATATTGATACCTCCCCAGTACTCTTGCCACTGATATTCAGATTATCTGTAGTGCTATAAGATCCCAACCCCCTCCCTTCCCAACTGAACAGAAAACCCAATAACTACTGTATCACCAAAGGTGAACGCGAACTTATGAATTTCTGACTTCACTTTTTTCTCGCCTATTTAGAGACTTCGCTATCTCTTTATCTCTTATATTCCTATTCACCAGAACATATAATAACTTCCTCCGTCCCCCTTTAGAACCTTTTGCTGAGCAAACATAATATAGGTCTTCTACTCAGCCCTTATGTATACACTCTGTTTGTATTTCCGAGACACCCACGAAGACGAGTCAACTCCAAAGCCGACTAAAACGCGTCCATGAGGGTCACGGAAATCCAATATGACATAAACCATTAGTTAAACTTCAAATAGACCAACCGCAGCACATGCTACAGCTACTGAACATAGCTACCATCTCGCGTAGAATCAAAAAGTCCCTCAGACCCGATAGTTATCACTTTAGTCCCTTCTGGCACGTCGATCCTCATGACCTCTATTCCCATTCCCTCGCCGGCGCGGTGATCGCGGCCTTTGTGAGGCGGGTCTGTCCCTCTGTGGCGACGGGGTTCTTCCTGACGATGTGATCCGTGCAGGGGATCTTTCTGCATTGTCTTGTAAAGTTAACATGTCCATGCACTTCTCGGCCTCCTCTGGTGTCTCAAAAGTCTCAGACGAACCATCCTCTTTAAAAACTTTCAATACCGCCGGGTATATTAGAGCAAACTTTCGTTTCTTTCTTACAAGACTTGAGCATATCACCGAGAAAGCCCTCCTTCTTCTCGAGACTTCCGCACTGTAATCACCAAACAGCAGAACTTTATAGCCTCTAACATCGATCGGCTTTCCTCTTTTCTTGAAATGTCCCAAGATATCCGCTTTCTCTGCGTAGTTCAGGTATTTGACAATAACAGGACGGGGCCTCACAGGTTGATCGTTACTGCGGTCGCCATTTTGCTCCAGCCGCACTGGGCCCACCCGATGCGCCCGCTCCACTACGCAAGGGCTGCGGATCCCCAGGGCTTTAGGAATGTCCACCGAGCAGATCGAGACCAGCTGACTAGCAGGTACAGACTCTGGTAGTCCAATAATCCGCACATTACTGCGTCGAGATCGATTTTCTAAATCTTCCAGTTTGTCCCGCATACCAGCCGTAGATCTGAGCACCGCCTGTAGCTCTATCTGAGCCTGGCTTAAATCAGTCTCTAGCGAGTTAATTTTGTCCGCCATCTCCAAAATCTGGGACGAATTCTTAGAGACATCCGCCTGAAGCTGTGTTAGCGTGGTCTCCACCGCAGCCTCCAGCGCCGCTTTGATGTCCGGGGCCAAAAGTTTAGCGACCTCGACTGCCAGGGCTTTACATCCAACCCCCAAACCTCTCAATACCTCAGGCTCCTGGTCGAGTGTCTCCGGATCAGACTCTTGCTCGGTGGCCTTCAAGGTGGCGGGAGGGGGTTGGGACGAGGACCTGGCGGAGCGCATGAAACGGTCTGCAGCGCCCGCCATCTTGTCGTCCTCCGCTGCGGCCTTTGCGTGTTTACGAAGTGCCGGGCTTCCCACACTTGTGCCGCTCCTGGTCAGATATTTCTCCATCCACTCCGGAGGAGGTATACAGCAGGTGAACGGGGATTACACCCCTTTGTCAAGGCTAGCGGTCCTGTGGTCGGTTCACTGGCACGGAGCTCTCCTCTCCTGCTGCCTCACATGCGAGCGCCGGAACCGGAAGTCCATACAGTTACTTTTATCCTCTAATAAAATTTTGTAATAAAAATAGCAGTGGCTCTACCTATTGAGTAGATATGGGTATGGTGCTCACTCCGCAACCCACCCCAAGTTGCCAGAAGAAAAAAATATAATATAAAGTAACTGTTGGAGGGCAAGCAGAAAATCTGGTTCTACACAGGCTCAGAAGAATAAAAAGTAATTTATTGAGCATGCAATCATAGAATAAATAAAAACATAAATATTTAAAAGCAAAGTGGACCACTCATATAAAGTGACAATATACACAGCTCACTAATGAGCACACATAACTCGGTGTATATAAAGAAACGTATACGTAGTTAATGAAGATCGTATATTCACACCACAATTGTAGCGCACAAGTCCGTACGTTATCCAAATAATGGTGAGTCACTTTTGGTATTCCACTAGAACATATATCCACCTGTGTCACATATATTTGCGTGTTACAGGTAATTACACAATTCTTCTTTAAAGTGATGCCAGCATTTGGTAATTTAGTTGATTCACTGCAATATCATATATCCCATATCATTGATTATCTGCAGAAAAATAGAGGAACACTTGCCTCTGCAGTTCCTATTGTTTATATGTTGGCATGTCATACGTATAGGGTCACGTATCCAAATAATATCCTCCTGTGTATTATATTAACTACGGTTACTTTTTATGGGGGCTTTAACTATGGAACCTCTGCACTAGTGATGCACAGGAATTATTTCGACAGTGATGTCACAGTACAGGAATAGTATACACAGTGATGTCACAGTACAGGAATAGTAAACACAGTGATGTCACAGTACAGGTATAGTAAACACAGTGATGTCACAGTACAGGAATAGTAAACACAGTGATGTAACAGTACATGAATAATAAACACAGTGATGTCACAGTACAGGAATAGTAAACACAGTGATGTCACAGTACAGGAATAGTAAACACAGTGATGTCACAGTACAGGAATAATAAACACAGTGATGTAACAGTACATGAATAATAAACACAGTGATGTCACAGTACAGGAATAGTAAACACAGTGATGTCACAGTACAGGAATAGTAAACACAGTGATGTCACAGTACACGGATAATAAACTGTGATGTCACAGTACAGTAATAATAAACAGTGATGTCACAGTACAGGAATAGTAAACACAGTGATGTCACAGTACAGGAATAGTAAACACAGTGATGTCACAGTACACGGATAATAAACTGTGATGTCACAGTACAGTAATAATAAACAGTGATGTAACCACACAGGAATAATAAACACAGTGATGCCACAGTAAAGAGATAAACACAGTGATGTCACAGTACAGGGATAATAAACACAGTGATGTCACAGTACAGGGAAAATAAACACAGTGATGTCACAGTACAGGAATAGTAAACACAGTGATGTCACAGTACAGGAATAGTAAACACAGTGATGTCACAGTACACGGATAATAAACTGTGATGTCACAGTACAGTAATAATAAACAGTGATGTCACAGTACAGGAATAGTAAACACAGTGATGTCACAGTACAGGAATAGTAAACACAGTGATGTCACAGTACACGGATAATAAACTGTGATGTCACAGTACAGTAATAATAAACAGTGATGTAACCACACAGGAATAATAAACACAGTGATGCCACAGTAAAGAGATAAACACAGTGATGTCACAGTACAGGGATAATAAACACAGTGATGTCACAGTACAGGGAAAATAAACACAGTGATGTCACAGTAAAGAGATAAACACAGTGATGTCACAGTACAGGGATAATAAACACAGTGATGTCACAGTACAGGGATAATAAACACAGTGATGTCACAGTACAGAGAAAATAAACACAGTGATGTCACAGTACAGAGAAAATAAACACAGAGATGTCACAGTACAGGGATAATAAAGACAGGTCACAGTACAAAAACAATTACCATACTGATGTCAGAGTACAGAGACAATAACACAGGGTGTAATGAAAAGAAAGAGGGGGCGCTCCCTGGTGTGATGTACTTAGAGCATAGGAAGAGATGGCCATAGGTAGATTGCCTTACCAAACAGTATTATGCAGATATAGACACAACACTAGAGCATAGCAAAGTTTCCCCCACACTGAGGGGAGTGACCAGGCTGCCACGCTAAGAGCTGGACAATGCAAGAGGCCGGAAGGTACTGGAGAACAGGAAGACTCTGCCGAAGGCAGAAGAAAGTGCGCTGCACTGGATGACTTCGAGGTAAGTATTGATTTGTTAAAAACGAATCAAATCAGAGACTAGCTATACGTTTTGGTGGTGGTCCAAAAACACAGTCCATAAACACAGTGATGTCACAGAACAGAGATAATATAGTGATCTCACAGTGCAGAGATATTAAACACAGTGATGTCAGAGTACATGAATAATACACACAGTGATGTCACAGTACAGGAATAATACACACAGTGATGTCACAGCATGCGGATAATAAATAGAGATGGCCTTGCAGTTTGCCCGGCTGTCGTTTCGCGGTGTACTTTGCTCGTTAGCGATTCGCCAAACATGCAAACATATGGCGATGTTCGCATGCGCCATATTATTTTCCATTGACCCATGACACATTCATCAGGTGGGACAGGACAGCCAATTGAGACATTTCAGCACATGGACACCCCCCCACCCTATAACAGAACCTGATCTGGCAGCCATTTTACATTCTGTGTTTTGCCAGTGTAGGGAGAGGTTGCTGTGTGGAGCAGGGACAGACTGTTAGGGACACCAACCGCTAGCTAATAAGGCCACAAAAGTCCTTTAAGGACTGGTAAAGGTGTGCTATCGATATGTGTAAAATACTGAGGGGTGTAATATACTTATAATATACTGTCTAACATATACTGTCCATATATCTTCCGTATAATTTTTTTCCCCCAATATACATTTTTTTTTACATACTAAAATATACAATAAATAATAAAGTATATGAATTTCTCACATAAAACTTCACTTATTCTTCACATATCGCAATCCGTAAGGGACCCTTTAAATTCTTCCATTCATTCCATCCAATCCTGTCACCATATAAAGAGACACAATTTCCCCACTGTCCTATTCAAACCAAAGTATAGTTTTTTTGTGTACTAAAAACCGCGCAGTATATACAACCTCACTTCCTCCATTTCTATTTAATTAAACAGGGTTTCAGATCAAAGTCCACATTTAAACCGCCGGGCTGCAGAGAATCCATCCTATATATCCACTCCACCGCCCTTCGGTTTATATTCGCTACCGGGTCACCTCCTCGCCAGTTTGTTGTCACTTTCTCCAAACCAGCAAACCAGAGTCTCTTTGGATCTTTCCCATGACACTTTTTAAAGTGCATTGGAACGCTATGCGTTTCCATGCCCTTTTTTATATTGTTTTCGTAACATTCTTCCAACATACATGGAACCACATGGACACCTTAACAGGTAAATAACCCCCATTTGTTCACAACTGATTTTACCTTTGATGTTATATTCTACCCCATTCTTTGCAACAATTTTCTGTATACTTCTCAGTTTTTTATCATCTTTGGTGCAGTTCCTGCATGCAATGCAGAAACCGCACCATGTGAACTGTTTTTTTTCTTCTCTCTTCTTTTTTATGGGGATATGGCTATGAACCAAAGTATCATGTAAATTTGGGGCTCTTCTGTATAGAATCTCAGTTTTTTCCGGAATAACATCACCCAAAATAGGATCATTTTGGGTGATGTTATTGGGTGACCATTTTTTTTATTATGTTCTTAATGGGACCCGTAATGGCATTAAACTGCGTAAAAAATGTGAATCTAAAATCTTTGTCTTCTCC
The DNA here is from genome assembly GCF_014858855.1 of Bufo gargarizans. Classification (NCBI taxonomy): domain Eukaryota; kingdom Metazoa; phylum Chordata; class Amphibia; order Anura; family Bufonidae; genus Bufo; species Bufo gargarizans. Next base: position 659,681,879 of record NC_058080.1, on the reverse strand, counting down.
TCTTCTTTTCTTATTATCCTTATTCTCCCATCCATTTCCTACCTCTTCATATATATATTTTTAATTTCTCCTTATTATATCCTTTTTCTTCAAATCGTTCTTTAATAGTCTGACTTTGTTCCTCAAAATCTTTTTTATCTATGCAGTTTCTATATACCCTTTTAAGCTGTCCTTTTGGTATATTTTCCAACCAGGGTCCATAGTGACAGCTGGTTGTGTCTATGTATCCATTCACATCAGTAGGTTTAAAAAACTTCTTGGTTCTCAAAATACTCCAATCCACTGATATCGTAAGGTCCAAAAAATGAATCTCCACTGGGCTAATCTCGCTGGTGAAAGCCAAATTCCAAGTGTTCCTATTTAAACCATCAATAAAATTCCTAAGCCCTTGTTCCTCCCCCTTCCATATCATCAAGCAATAATCAATGAACCTTTTCCATAAGGTAAGTTTCCCTCCTTGTTGTTCCTGCTGTAATAAGGGATTTATCCTTTCCTTCTCCCATACGGACATGAAGATATTTGTAAAACTGGGGGCACCAAAGGAACACGTCGTATAGACCACAATATGGTGGATACCATAGGGGGGGACTATTATGGAGCAGATTATTACCCGAGAAGTCGCAATCCGAGATATTATAATAAACAATATACACTCACCTAAAGAATTATTAGGAACACCTGTTCTATTTCTCATTATTGAGATTATCTAGTCAACCAATCACATGGCAGTTGCTTCAATGCATGTATGGTTATGGTCCTGGTCAAGACAATCTCCTGAACTCCAAACTGAATGTCAGAAAAGACAGAATGTCAGGGAAAGAAAGGTGGAAACAAAAGACCTGCGTGAACCTACAACAACCAACATCAGTATCTGAATCTGATAAGATTATCCATACGAATCTTAAAGAAAAAAGTATTTTTTTTCCAGTGAACAAAGAGAATGATTGTATAGAAGCATTCAAAAGAGGACTTTTAAAGGGGTTGGATAAGATGAATAATAGACATAGGAAACATAATTTAACCCTAGAGGAGAAAAAAGCTCTAGAAAATCTGGAAAATAATTCAGAGATAATTATAAAACCTGCTGATAAAGGAGGGGTTGTAGTGGTGCTAGATAAAGAGCAGTACAACAAGGAAATGTTGAGATTATTATCAGATCGAGACACATATAGGGTATTGAAAAGAGATCTCACTAATAAGGAACAACTGGGGAGTAATCTGGACACGTCGGATGAGAAAGGTATGTTTATCTGCCAGTGTCTGGATTTCTGTCTCAGTAACAATTATTTTTGGTTCGAGGGAGTCTTTTACCTGTAGGAGGTTGGGACGGCGATAGGGGCGAAACTTACCTTATGGAAAAGGTTCATTGATGATTGCTTGATGATATGGGAGGAAGAGGAACAAGGGCTGAGGAATTTTATTGATGGTTTAAATAGGAACACTTGGAATTTGGCTTTCACCAGAGAGATTTGCCCAGTGGAGATACATTTTTTTGCACCTTACGATATCAGTGGATGGGAGTAATATAGAAACTGAAGATAAAAAAGATTTTGAGGAACAAAGTGCGACTATTAAAGAACGATTTGAAGAAAAAGGATATAATACGGAGAAATGACAAAAAATATATGAAGAGGTAGGAAATGGAGGGGAGAATAAGGATAATAAGAATAGAAGAGGAGAAGACAAAGAGACAGATTTATCATTAGCTCAGGTCAGAATAATAGGAGTGAAAAAGTCCCCAAAAAAGTCCCAAACGCTAAAACAGCGCGACTTTTTCTGCTCTGCACTATGCTCGCCAGTTTTCTGAAAGTGGGTATGTTTTCTTATGTAAATGAATCTCTAGACAGATTTACTATTGGGACTATTTAAAAAGTCGCAAAAAAGTCGCAATTTCACTCCAGTGAGGACCATGCTTATCTTATGAAACTTTTTAATAGAACATGCGACTTTTTCATAAAAACGTGTGACTTTTTCATAAAAACGTGCGACTTTTGTAAAGCTGCTTACTGACGTATGAACTGCTACCGTCAAACCACATTTATTACAGTCTTAAAGGGCCGATCATAAATCTGACTTGGCTAAAACTGACTTTAGCCATATGTTAAAGTGGAGTGAGCTGTCTTTGTCATGATAAATCTGGCCCAATGATTTTAGATTCACATTTTTTACGCAGTTTAATGCCATTACGGGTCCCATTAAGAACATAATAAAAAAAAATGTTCAGTGTTACAAAATGATTCTATTTTGGGAGATGTTATTCCGGAAAAAAATGAGATTCTATACAGAAAAGCCCCAAATTGTCGTGATACTTTGGTTCATAGCCATATCCCAATAAAAAAGAAGAGAGAATAAAAGAACCAGTTCACATGGTGCGGTTTCTGCATTGCCGCACCAAAGATGATAAAAAACAGAGAAGTATACAGAAAATTGCTGCAAAGAATGGGGTAGAATATAACATCAAAGGTGAAATAAGATGTGAACAAATGGGGGTTATTTACCTGTTAAGGTGTCCATGTGGTTCCATGTATGTTGGAAGAACGTTACAAAATTTAAAAACATAAGTACAGGAACATATCAACAATATAAAAAAGGGTATGGAAATGCATAGCGTTCCAATACACTTTAAAAAGTCTCATGGGAAAGATCCAAAGGGACTCTGGTTTGCTGGTTTGGAGAAAGTGACAACAAACTGGCGAGGGGGTGACCCGTAGCGAATATAAATCGAAGGGAGGTGGAGTGGATATATAGGATGGATTCTCTGCAGCCCGGCGGTTTGAATGTGGACTTTGATCTGAAAACCTGTTTAATTGAATAGAAATGGAGGAAGTGAGGTTGTATATACTGTGCGGTTTTTAGTATACGAAAAAAACTTTTCTTTGGTTTGAATAGGACAGTGGGAAAATTGTGTCTCTTTATATGGTGACAGGATTGGATGGAATGAATGGAAGAATTTAGAGGTCCATTACGGATTGCGATATGTGAAGGATAAGTGAAGTTTTATGTGAGAAATTCATATATTTTATTATTTATTGTATATTTTAGTATGTAAAAAAAGTTTATATTGGGATTTGATGCCTGATATTTTTTTCCCCTTGTGAATATAATAAAATAAAAATGTATACATTAATTGGTGGAGCTTCACTATGTGCCCCGAAACCTTTTAATCCGCAGAAGGAATATATGTGGTGGAGATCTTCTTTTTGTTGGAGTTCTGTGTTGGGGCTGCAGGAAAAAGAGCTGTTACTATCCCTTTCTACACTTAGAGGCTGGAGTCCATGGAAGGAAGCACGATCACCTTTTTTATGGATTGTGAATCTCTGTGAAATTAACCCACTTCGCACGGCTGATCAGCGACGCCAAGGAAAGAGATCTATACACACAGTGGTGACTTTATAAAAATCTATTTTAGTTTGTGTAATTTTTTTAAAAATATTTCCACAAAATACAGATTGAGGGGTGCGATATACCTGCTTCCGCCAAATATTAATTAAGGGGTTCTATATTCCTGCTTACACAAAATACTGATTGAGGGGTGCGATATACCTGCTTCCACAAAGTACTGATTAAGGGGATTGATATACATGCTACCACAAAATATTGATTGAGGCCTGGGATACACCTGCTTCCACAAAATACTGATTAAGGGGTTTGATATACCTGCTTCCACCAAATATTGATTGAGGCCTGCGATACACCTGCTTCCACAAAATAATAATTAAGGGGTTCTATATACCTGCTTCCACAAAAAACAGATTGAAGGGGTGCGATATACCTGCTTCTACAAAATACTGATTAAGGGTTTTTTATATTCCTGCTTCCACAAAATACTGATTGACGGGTGCGATATACCTGCTTCCACAAAATATTGATTAAAGGGTTATATATACCTGTTTCCACAAAATACTGATTAAAGGGGTGCGATATACCTGCTTCCACCAAATATTGATTAAGGGGTTATATATACTTGCTTCCACAGAATACTGATTAAGGGGATTGATATACCTGCTTCCAAAAAATACTGATAAAGGGGTTTGATATACGTGCTTTCACAATTTTCTGATTGAGGGGTGCGATATACCTGCTTCCACAAAATATTGATTAAAGGGTTATATATACCTGTTTCCACAAAATACTGATTGAGGGGTGCGATATACCTGCTTCCACCAAATATTGATTGAGGGGTTCTATATACTTGCTTCCACAAAATACTGATTAAGGGGATTGATATACCTGCTTCCAAAAAATACTGATAAAGGGGTTTGATATACGTGCTTCCACAATTTTCTGATTGAGGGGTGCGATATAACTGCTTCCACAAAATACTGAAAAAGGGGGTTGATATACCTGCTTCCACCAAATACAGATTGGGGGTTGCGATTTACCTGCTTCCACCAAATATTGATTAAGGGGTTCTATATACCTGCTTCCACAAAATACCGATTAAGGGGATTGAAATACCTGCTTCCACCAAATATTTATTGTGGCCTGCGATACACCTGCTTCCACAAATTACTGATTAAGGGGATTGATATACCTGCTTCCATAAAATATTGATTGAGCCCTGCGATATACCTGCTTCTGCAAAATACTGATTAAGGGGTTTGATATGCCTGTTTCCACAAAATACAGATTGAGGGGTGCGATATACCTGCTTCCACCAAATACTGATTAAGGGGTTCTATATACCTGCTTCCACAAAATACTGATTGAGGGGTGCTATATGCCTGCTTCCACAAAATACTGATTGAGGCCTGTGATACACCTTCTTCCACAAAATACTGAATAAGGGGTTTGATATACCTGCTTCCACAAAATACTGATTGAGGGTTGCGATATACCTGCTTCCACCAAATTTTGATTAAGGACTGCGATACACCTGCTTCCACAAAATACTGATTGAGGGGTATGATATACCTGCTTCCACAAAATACTGATTAAGGGGTTTGATATACCTGCTTCCACAAAATACAGATTGAGGGGTGCGATTGTGACAAACTCCCCTCTGTTGAGGTTGCCACGAGTGCTTGGAGAGGACTACTTGCCAGCCTCTTACCATGTGATTATGGTCCCATGTTGTATGCACCGGTTTTATGCAATAGCAGCATAGTTATATAAGTTTAAGTAATTTTCTGTCTTTGGAATTGTATTGTATGTCATGTGTGGGTACCCAGGTAGCTAATGTTAGTGTATTCGTGTAGTCTGAGTGCCATTCACCTAATAATATGCACTCAGACTTGAGCTATCTGGGGATATGTTAAATGTCTGTGTTTACTGTAAGGGTTGTGACATTGTATGTTTAAATGGGGATTTCTGTCCTGTTGTCTCCACATGTGCATTAGCGATTTCCCTTTGTCCTGAGAGATAATTGAATTGCTCCTCGGGTGTCTCCAGGCCAGAGAGGAGGAAACCATGATGCATTGTGGGGATGTATTGTGTCTGTGTATCCTGAATTGCTGCATATCTGTCCTGTGTCACAGTCTTCCTTCTGGTCCCCTAGGGGCGTGTTCACCAGATGGGGACCTGCATAAATATGGGCGGGTAGCCCTCAATAAAGAGTTCCTGCTTTATACCTTCATGAAGTTTTGGCTCATGTTTAGGGAATGCGATAACTACACTCTTGGGGATTGCTATATCACAATACTCCCCTGAGTATAAGCTCTTGTAAGAGAGAGAGAATGTAGGAGAGGTTCACCCACTGGAAGCTGAAGCCCGGTCTTGGGTCCAGCGTGGGTGGAGGACGGTGAGACCCCAAACAAGCTGCGGCGGTTCGTGGGGTCTGCAGTGCGTACGGTGTCAAGTGGAGTGCTTGGAGTCCTCGGAAAGCACTAGGAGCATCTATCTATCGAGGAAGGTACCAGGTCGGGGTGCTAGGAGATCCGTTACAGCGATATACCGGCTTCCACCAAATAGTAATTAAGGGGTTCTATAAATCTGCTTCCACAAAATTCTGATTGAGGGGTGCGATATACCTGATTCCACCAAATATTGATTTAGGCCTGCAATACACTTGCTTCCACAGAATACTGATTGAGGGGTGCGATATATCTGCTTCCACCAAATATTGATTAAGAGGTTCTATATACCTGTTTCCACAAAATACTGATTGAGGGATACGATATACCCGCTTCCACAAAATTCTGATTAAGGGGATTGATATGCCTGCTTCCACCAAATATTATTTGAGGCCTGCGATAAACCTTCTTTCACAAAATACTGATTAAGGGGTTTGATATACCTGCTTCTACCAAATATTGATTGAGGCCTGCGATATACCTGCTTCCACAAAATACTGATTAAAGGGATTCTGTCACCAGGATTAACGATATAGCGATATTTATATGTGCCCATTAGTCTCCATGCAGTGTTTAAAATGATCCCACTGTTTATGCTCTGTGTGTGTTAGATTCTTATAAAAAACGATCTTATTGATATGTAAATCACCTCTGTCAGGAGCCCAAGGGGTTGTCCCACGATATGTTGGAGCCCAGCCACGCCCATCGATCCGGAACCCAGCACCGCCTACCACTTAATTTATTCACTCCACTATCCCTGACGTCAGTTCTTCTCAGTGCCGTAATCTCGCGCAGGCGCAGTGGACACTGTAGTTTGCGCCCGTGCAGACTACTGGCACCGTCTTCAACGAGTCAACTGCGCATGCACCGGCTCCCTCTGCGCGAGATTACATCACTGAGAAGAACTGATGCCAGGGATAGTGGAGTGAATAAATTAAGTGGTAGGCGGTGCTCGGCTTCGAAATGATGGGTGCAGCTGGGCTCCAACATATCGTGGGACAACCCCTTGGGCTCCTGACAGAGGTGATTTACATATCAATAAGATCGTTTTTTTTGAGAATCTAACACACACAGAGCATAAACAGTGGGATCATTTTAAACACTGCACGGTGACTAATGGGCACATATAAATATCACAATATCGTTAATCCTCGCGACAGAATCCCTTTAAGGGGCTTGATATACCAGCTTCCACCAAATACTGCTCTTCTCTAGGGACTTTGGCACAGGGTTATTTTGAAAATGACAGGCAGAGGAAGAGGCAGGCCGTTCAGCAGGGGTGGTAGGGGTTGGGCAGGTGCACCAGGTCGGAGCCTAAGTGGGAAGTTGGAGAAGGTTTGTGCGATTTCGTCAAATGACGCACCAGGGTTGGTTGAGTGGCTCACTTAGCCTTCCGCTTCTGCACCCTCCTCATCTTCTGTATCTGCACCCTCCTCACTCTCTGCTGTGTGCTCCCCCAAGACACCACCACCATAGCCCCTCCACTCGAGTCAGAGGAATTATTTTCCTATCCATTCCCAGACCTTACCGATGTGCAACCATTCTTGGCATCAGATGAGGAAGAGGAAGTAGCAACAGTCGCCACCCAGCGGTCTGACAACAGTACCCAGATCAGCCCAAGGAAGGTGGTCCCTGCTGTTGCTACCTACTCCGAGATCTCTAATGTCAGAGGTGGTAAAGTTGACGATGATGACGTGTTGATGAACGTCACGTGGATGCCCACAAGAGAGGAAGAGGAGGGGAGTTCAGAGGGAGAGACGGAGCATCAGATTGGGAGGAGAAGGAGGAGAAGCAGGCAGAACTTGCAGTGCATCGGAGGCAAAAAGCAGACTGCAAATGTATCTGGAGCGAGCCATCCACCATGCACGGTCACATCTGGCGTTCCCAGGACGCCGGCACATGGCTCCACAGTGTGGGCATTTTTTAGTGTGTCAGCTGCTGACAATAGTCCTTAAGAAGGCACCTGGCCTCCATCACTAAGCCCAGTGGGAGCAACACCATCAGAACCCACAAAGCCACACTCCCGACTCTCCTAGTCCTGCCTCTTCTCCTTCTGCTCTCTCCTCCCATTTGTCCTCTACTCCACCTTCCACTGCGCCGTTGTCGCGTTCATATGGCAGAAGGCAGGCTTCCGTGGCCCAAATGTTCGAGCGTAAAAAGTTTATGACGCCGGATAACCCTCTTGACCAATGGCTGACGTAACTGCTAGCCCGCCAACTACTGCCATATAACCTGGTGGACTTGGAGGCCTTTAGAAAATTGGTGGCCATTGGCACACCACAATGGAAAGTCCCCGAAAGGAAATATTTCTCCCAGAAGGGCATCCCAGAGCTATATGTTCAGCGGCAAGTAAATATATCTCTGGCACACAGTGTGGGTGCCAAGATACATCTGACGACAGACACGTGGCCAAGCAAACACAGCAGGGAAGGTACATATCTTTTACTGCCCACTGAGTCAACCTTCTGATGGCCGTCAAGCATGTAACCCGTGTCACCCGTGTGGATTTGGTGTTACCGCCACGGATTGCATGAAGGCCTGTCTCTTTTTCTTCTCCTTCTACTCCATCCTCAGTCTCCTCCTTGGCTGACTCCTCCTTTTCCACTGCTACCTCCTCTTCCGCTGCACCCCCCAAGCTCCCCAGAACCTATTCGACGTGAGATGTTGCCATGCTGTGCTGCGGCTGTTGTGCCTGAAAGCCAAGAGCCACACCGGTCCTGCACTGCTTTCAGCTCTGCGGTCACAGGCCGATCAGTGGCTAACCCCACTCAATTTGACAGTTGGTAAAGTGGTGTGCGTCAACGGAGCCAATCTGGTGAACGCGCTCAAGCAGGGCAAAATTACACACGTGCCGTGCATGGCACACATCCTGTACTTAGTCGTGCAGCGATTCGTTCCCAAATACACCAGGGTCCAGGACTTCTTGCTGCAGGCAAGGGAAATCTGTGGCCATTTTAGAAGATCTTACACGCCTTGATGACCTTCAGCGGCGGCACAACCTGCCCGTCAGATGTCTGATTTGTGACAGCCCGACGCAATGGAACTCCACCTTGTATATGCTTGATAGGCTGCTAATGACTACCTGTACGAACTCTGCAGCAGGACTGGTTCTGGAAAGCTTGGTTTCTTTTTACTGTGCAGTGGCTGCTCATGTGCAACGCATGCAGACTTCTGCGGCCATTTGATGAGATCACCAAATTGGTCAGTCGCAGCCAGGGCACCATCAGTGACATCGTACCTTATGCCTTCTTTCTGGAGCGTGCATTGCGTTGTGTCATTGATCAAGCCGTTGAGGAGCAGGAGCTGGAAGATGAGGAAGTCGCAATGATGAATGAATTCCCAGGGGAGGGTACTCCATCTGAGACAAGTCAGCAGGAGTCTGAAGATGAGCCAGAGAAGGATGGTGGCTGGGGGGAGGAGGAGTATCAAGAAGAGAAGGCTTTGATGGGGACTTTAAACTTTTCGGGGATCCCTGGTGTTGTCCATGGCTGGGGGGGAGGAGACCGAGGACGACATTCTCCTGGGCGATGAGCAGGAGCCAGGGCGCTCCACCGCTTTTAATTTAGTGCATATGGGGGCCGTCATGCTCTAGTATAAAAAGAATAAAGGGCAAGGACCAGTACTGGGTGGCAACGTACTTTGATCCCCGGTAGAAACACAAAATGGGGGACATGTTACCAGCATCATAGAGGGCTGTCAGAATGCATCATTTCCAGGCCTTGCTGAGAGAGATGCTGCATTCTGCTGTTGCGGGCGCTGGCAGAGGAATTTCCACCCACAGCGAAACAGATGCGGGTATCAATCCTACTGCGCCTGCAAGAAGAGGGCGGTTTGAAGATGTGTTGGTCACTTCAGATATGATATCATTCTTGCAGCCAACCCATTGACAGCCGCCCTCTGGATCCAGCCTCAGGCAACGCCTAGGCCAACAGGTGTCCGACTACATCGGGTTAACGGCCGATGTGGACGCTCTGAAAAGGGAGGAACACCGGACTACTGGGTGTGCAGGCTTGTCCTGTGGCCAGAGCTGGCACAATTTGCCATGGAACTCTTCTTGCCCCTCGTCGAGTGTCTTATCCGAAAGGACGTTCAGCGCAGCAGGGGGGATCGTGACTGATAAGCACACTCGCCTAGCTCACAACAGTGTGGACTATCTCACATTTCTAAAAATGAATGAGGCATGGATCTCAGGAGGAGTTCAACACCTGTGATGACCACGTGTAATTGAATTTCCTCATGCAAGCCCACACATATCTGCCACCACCCAGAACAAAGAATTGTCATTGTCTTATGTATATACAGCAGCATAAAAGGCATTTTCTGTCAGATGAATGCTTAATTTTTGGGGCCTGTACTAGCCTACAGTAAAATTGTTATCCACTGACCGTCTAATATACCTCCAGCCACATAATCACTTGTTCTCTTCTGTCAGATGAATGCCTAATTTTTGGGGCCTGTACTCCACTGACCTATAGTAAAATTGTTATTCAGTGAAACCTAATGTACCTCCAGCCACATAATCACTTGTTCTTTTCTGTCAGATGAATGTCTAATTTTTGGGGCCTGTACTGGCCTACAGTAAAATTGTTATCCAATTGTTTTCTAGGCTCCAGCAGGGCACATTTTTGAGAGTTCCTCTTTAAGACGCATAAAAATGGCCCCTGATTAACTACATATTATTTGTGGGAATTTTTGCCATTGATCCCTCTCTGGTATGTCACTGTCCATGTTGTGGGACTATTTGTGCACTTCTAGTAAGTATTTGGTGGCTGCAAATATGACCTAAAAGTTTTTCAGGTTCGCCTGCCATTAAAGTGAATGGGGCCCGCCACGAATGCGCGTTCGCGAAACGTCTTGGTCTATTTTCATCCGTCACTAATAATAAACACAGAGATGTCACAGTACAGGAATAATACACACAATGATGTCACAGTACAGGAATAATACACACATTGATGTCACAGTACAGGAATAATACACACAGTGATGTCACAGTACACGAATAATACACACAGTGATGTCACAGTACATAAATAATAAACACAATATTGTAATTAGGGATGAGCGAATCGACTTCGGATGAAACATCTGAAGTTGATTCGCATAAATCTTTGTTAGAATACTGTACGGTGCGAGCGCTCCGTACAGTATTAGAATGTATTGGCTCAGATGAGCCGAAGTCTTGTGACTTCGGGAAATAACTTCAGAAATGAATTTCTACTATTAAAAACCTTTTACTGAACTCAGGCTCGGTTCCAAGGTAACACTGATCTGAGCCAATTCATTCTAATACTGTATGGAGCGCTCACTCCGTACAGTTTTCTTAATTATAATATAATGTGTAATGACCAAAGTAAGATAACAGCACAGGAATTATAATCACAGTGATGCTACAATGCAGGCTCGTTGTACATAGTCATCAGGGTCAAATGCACATAGTGATGCCACCAAGAGGAATAATAGTGGATAGACAAATAAAAATAAGGGTTTGACTAGGGTGCTTTATTGTTAAAAAAATGATTAAAAAACAAGGTTAAGAACAGAATAGAATTGGGCGGGCATGACATGTTTCAGGGTCGGTCTGCCTCAAGGAGGTGGACCATCTCTGAAACATGGGCATCATAAAACACAGTTCAGGGAAGTCACTGTCTTCAAACAGATGATCTGTGAGGGTACCAGGAGTCGGACCCCTACGATCTGATATTAATGACCTATCCTAAGCAAAGGTCATCAATATTGGTAAACTGACAACCCCTTTAATTGAATTCCTTCCTTTTTTGAATAGATTATTTTTCCCTTATTTATACATTTTAATATATTTTTACTAATACATTATTATTAGTTGATTACATAGGTGTGTAGAAGTAGTCAAACAATGATGACTAACCGCTGTAATTTACCTGTATCAACAGTACACTATCAGATAACTGAGATTCATGCAGGACTGGATCTGGATGCTGCACCTGCAAACAGAAGAAGTGATGCGGTGAATGGGAGCAGCGCTGCAGTAATCAGCTCTACACAATGGATGCAGCCGTACAGTTCTGGCACCAGAGCTACTCCCGGATAGCTGATTGGAAGGGCTGCGGGGTAACAGACTGCTGATTTGATATTGATGACCTATCCTAGGGATGCGCCATCAATTGTTAAATCCTGGAGAACCCCTTTAAAATTCACATGCACCCCACTGCTCGGGTGCGTGTCAATGGTGTCCTGTCGGATGCCTTCCCTATATCAAACGGAACGCGGCAGGGATGCCCGCTCTCCCCGTTCCTCTACATTCTTGTTATGGAATCCCTGTGCCAATGATACAATTAGAGGCCTACACATTGGCAATATAGAACATAAACTATCACTGTTTGCTGACGATCTCTTGATGTATTTAACAGCCCCTAGAATTGGTCTCCCCTCGGTACTGAAGGAATTTCGGATTTTTGGGACGTTATCCAACTTCAAGGTCAATGTCCAAAAATCTGAACTTTTAAATATCTCTCTCCCCTCTCGAGAGGTCACTGCGCTCAAAGACGCATTCGCTTTTAAATGGGCTCCGAGTAAGATTAAACACCTGGGAACTTATGTCTCGTCTGACACTTCCCACTTGTTCAAGCTCAACTACCTCCCTATACTTCGCACCATTGAAGATAACTTACAAACCTGGTCAGCCTTAAACATTTCGTGGTTTGGTAGAATAAACACCCTAAAAATGGACGTTCTGCCCAGACTTCTTTATTTATTCCAGACGATCCCCTGTCGGATCCCAGCCTCGTACTTTGCACGTCTAAGGAGACTCGCATCCCGCTTTATTTGGGGTAGATCCAAAGCTAGGTTGAGCTACAATCTTATGGTCAGGTCCAGGGGACATGGAGGCACGGGATTGCCTGACTTCCTCTCCTACTACAGAGCGGCGGTCGCCAATTGCGTGATTGACCTAACCCATAATCTAGAGGGAAAGCTTTGGGTTGAATTAGAACACGCGCTGGCCCCTGGCCTTCTCCCCAGCGTTTTCTGGTTTCCGACAAATACACTGACCCAGATACCTCTTGAAAGATTATCACCTTTCCTATATTCTCTAGTACACATTTGGACCAAGTTCGCATCCACGACCCGGTTGGCTACAATCCCTGGCCCTCTCACAAACATATCTGGTCATCCGTTGATGCCAGCCTCGCTGTTGACTCTACCAGCTTTCGGCTTACACTCCAGACCCCAGATCAGGGTCAAAGATATATATTCGACTGGAGGGATTAAAGATCTTAAGGATTTAGGCCATATTATCCCTGACTCACCTGGGCGATGGTTTCACTACTTGCAATTACGCAGTTTTACTAGATCTCTGGCACCCGGTACGCAACTACAGTCCTCACTATCTGATTATGAGAAATTATGCCTAGCTACTTCTGCTCCTGGGCATTCCATATCTCTTATTTATGCCATTCTGAACTCGGGAGAGATCGGGGACAACACAGAGGAATTCCCTGCCCCGACTAAGAAAATTATGCTTTCATGGGAATCTGAACTGGGATATCCTCTTACATCTGATCAATGGAGAAGGTCTCTCCTTTTCACACATAAGTCTTCGATCTCCTGTAAAATTCAGGAACTCAATTATAAGATCTGGTCTAGGTGGTATAGGACTCCGGCCAAGCTTCACCAGTTCTATCCCTCGGTGCCAGACACGTGCTGGAGATGTTCGAAAGATAGGGGCACTATGTTGCACATCTGGTGGGAGTGTACGGGAGTAGCAACACTGTGGAACGACATCTTCACGCTATACGAACATCTATACAAAGTCCATGTTCCTATGTCACCCCAGATAGCTCTCCTCTCAGTTTTCCCGGGCAGATTTAAGGTAGTTAGGAAGGGTATCCTTAGATTTTTTGTCATAGCAATGCGTCAAATAATCCCCAGGGCTTGGAGATCTTCAGATAGCCCCCGTAGAGTTACTTGGGTGGGTGCCTTAGATTCTTTGGCACGCCTGGAGGAACTGGGGGCAGAAGACCAGGGTCTTGGAGTTGCTCACTTTAAACAATGGGAGGTCTGGTACCAGTTCCGTGCATCTACAAGTTTCTCGGTTTGGTTATCCTCAGGTCGTGCTACTTAAAATATCCTGTCTAGTAGGACTGCAAGTATATCATATGTGGATTACTAGTTCGTTCCCTTCCCCCCTCCCTCCCGCCTTCCCCTCCCCCCTGGATCCTTTGTCTTGTCTCCCCCCCCCCCCTTACCCCATTCATCTGGTATTGATGATGGTTGAACCTATTTCAGTTATGCTGACTCAATATGTAACTCTGTAATTTTCACATATTGCATATGCTCAATATGACTTTCTTATGTTGCATATATTCAAAGCATGTGGTTTGCAATAAAAACAAATTGAACCATAAAATTCACATGCACATTATATAGTTGCCAGCCAAACCCTTTGATTTCAGCATGAATGTGTATCGGGAGCTACCAACTCTCCACTGACAAATGATATTGAATTTCAGTGCCTTTTGCTCTGGCAGAAAACACCACCAAACCAACCCTGCATGTCTTTGAGCGAGTCAAGAGGAATTGGTATTGAAGGTACATTTCCTATAGGAGGTACAGAATAATTATCACTGCTGAATAATTATGACATTGGGTGCTAAACATCCAATTTACAGGAGGAAGATAGCTGATTGGTGGGGGTTCCAGCAATAGGATCCCCACTTATCAGTTAGTTATCCTCTATCCTGTGGACAGGGGATAACTTCAAATATTGGCACAGTTTGGTCTCCATCATCTGCATACTATGCATCTTCGGCAATTCCTCCGAATCCTCAGTAGACCTTAGACAGTATTGCTGAGTCTCTACATAGTCACATAACAATCCTTAGTTTTATTTTCTTTCTATTAAATTACCATTCACCTTTAGCCCTGTGTGAACTCTCCTACTGAAGGATAATTGCTTGTACAGCTGGGAGGTGATCCATCAAAGTACTGGTTGATATATATGTCCTTCTTGTAGGCTGACAAGAAGTTTTTGTAATTGTAACTTTTTGAAGGTGTAATAAACATTGTAAAGGCAGTATTACACTGGCAGATAGTCTGCCACATCATCACGAATGAGCGTTCATAGTAATGCTCGTTAGCAATGATCTGGCAGTGTAATACTGCTGCAGATTACCCGATGACCGGGCAGCCAAGGAAGTGTTACGATCTGGTGGAGACATTCCTGGGAAACTCTTGCTGTGTGTTTATGAGTAGAGTTGAGCGAACACCTGGATGTTCGGGTTCGAGAAGTTCGGCCGAACATCCCGGAAATGTTCGGGTTCGGGATCCGAACCCGATCCGAACTTCGTCCCGAACCCGAACCCCATTGAAGTCAATGGGGACCCGAACTTTTCGGCACTAAAAAGGCTGTAAAACAGCCCAGGAAAGAGCTAGAGGGCTGCAAAAGGCAGCAACATGTAGGTAAATCCCCTGCAAACAAATGTGGATAGGGAAATGAATTAAAATAAAAATTAAATAAATAAAAATTAACCAAAATCAATTGGAGAGAGGTTCCATAGCAGAGAATCTGGCTTCCCGTCACCCACCACTGGAACAGTCCATTCTCAGATATTTAGGCCCCGGCACCCAGGCAGAGGAGAGAGGTCCCGTAACAGAGAATCTGTCTTCATGTCAGCAGAGAATTAGTCTGCATGTCATAGCAGAGAATGAGGCTTCACGTCAGCCACCACTGCAACAGTCCATTGGCATATATTTAGGCCCAGCACCCAGGCAGAGGAGGGAGGTCCCGTAACAGAGAATCTGTCTTCATGTCAGCAGAGAATTAGTCTGCATGTCATAGCAGAGAATGAGGCTTCACGTCAGCCACCACTGCAACAGTCCATTGGCATATATTTAGGCCCAGCACACACACAGGCAGAGGAGAGAGGTCCCGTAACAGAGAATCTGGCTTCATGTCAGCAGAGAATCAGTCTGCATGTCATAGCAGAGAATGAGGCTTCACGTCAGCCACCACTGCAACAGTCCATTGGCATATATTTAGGCCCAGCACACACACAGGCAGAGGAGAGAGGTCCCGTAACAGAGAATCTGGCTTCATGTCAGCAGAGAATCAGTCTGCATGTCATAGCAGAGAATGAGGCTTCACGTCAGCCACCACTGCAACAGTCCATTGGCATATATTTAGGCCCAGCACACACACAGGCAGAGGAGAGAGGTCCCGTAACAGAGGATCTGGCTTCATGTCAGCAGAGAATCAGTCTGCATGTCATAGCAGAGAATCAGGCTTCACGTCAGCCACCACTGCAACAGTCCATTGTCATAAATTTAGGCCCAGCACCCAGGCAGAGGAGAGAGGTCCCGTAACAGACAATCTGGCTTCATGTCAGCAGAGAATTAGTCTGCATGTCATAGCAGAGAATGAGGCTTCACGTCAGCCACCACTGCAACAGTCCATTGGCATATATTTAGGCCTAGCACACAGGCAGAGGAGAGAGGTCCCGTAACAGACAATCTGGCTTCATGTCAGCAGAGAATCAGTCTGCATGTCATAGCAGAGAATGAGGCTTCACGTCACCCACCACTGCAACAGTCCATTGGCATATATTTAGGCCTAGCACACAGGCAGAGCAGAGAGGTCCCGTAACAGACAATCTGGCTTCATGACAGCAGAGAATCAGTCTGCATGTCATAGCAGAGAATGAGGCTTCACGTCACCCACCACTGCAACAGTCCATTGGCATATATTTAGGCCTAGCACACAGGCAGAGCAGAGAGGTCCCGTAACAGACGATCTGGCTTCATGTCAGCAGAGAATCAGTCTGCATGTCATAGCAGAGAATGAGGCTTCACGTCACCCACCACTGCAACAGTCCATTGGCATATATTTAGGCCTAGCACACAGGCAGAGCAGAGAGGTCCCGTAACAGACAATCTGGCTTCATGACAGCAGAGAATCAGTCTGCATGTCATAGCAGAGAATGAGGCTTCACGTCACCCACCACTGCAACAGTCCATTGGCATATATTTAGGCCTAGCACACAGGCAGAGCAGAGAGGTCCCGTAACAGACGATCTGGCTTCATGTCAGCAGAGAATCAGTCTGCATGTCATAGCAGAGAATGAGGCTTCACGTCACCCACCACTGCAACAGTCCATTGGCATATATTTAGGCCTAGCACACAGGCAGAGCAGAGAGGTCCCGTAACAGACAATCTGGCTTCATGTCAGCAGAGAATCAGTCTGCATGTCATAGCAGAGAATCAGGCTTCACGTCAGCCACCACTGCAACAGTCCATTGTCATAAATTTAGGCCCAGCACCCAGGCAGAGGAGAGAGGTCCCGTAACAGACAATCTGGCTTCATGTCAGCAGAGAATTAGTCTGCATGTCATAGCAGAGAATCAGGCTTCATGTCAGCCACCACTGCAACAGTCCATTGGCATATATTTAGGCCTAGCACACAGGCAGAGGAGAGGTTCATTCAACTTTGGGTAGCCTCGCAATATAATGGTAAAATGAAAATAAAAATAGGATTGAATGAGGAAGTGCCCTGGAGTCCAATAATATATGGTTATGGGGAGGTAGTTAATGTCTAATCTGGACAAGGGACGGACAGGTCCTGTGGGATCCATGCCTGGTTCATTTTTATGAACGTCAGCTTGTCCACATTGGCTGTAGACAGGCGGCTGCGTTTGTCTGTAATGACGCCCCCTGCCGTGCTGAATACACGTTCAGACAAAACGCTGGCTGCCGGGCAGGCCAGCACCTCCAAGGCATAAAAGGCTAGCTCTGGCCACGTGGACAATTTAGAGACCCAGAAGTTGAATGGGGCCGAACCATCAGTCAGTACGTGGATTGGTGTGCACACGTACTGTTCCACCATGTTAGTGAAATGTTGCCTCCTGCTAACACGTTGCGTATCAGGTGGTGGTGCAGTTAGCTGTGGCGTGTTGACAAAAGTTTTCCACATCTCTGCCATGCTAACCCTGCCCTCAGAGGAGCTGGCCGTGACACAGCTGCCTTGGCGACCTCTTGCTCCTCCTCTGCCTTGGCCTTGGGCTTCCACTTGTTCCCCTGTGACATTTGGGAATGCTCTCAGTAGCGCGTCTACCAACGTGCGCTTGTACTCGCGCATCTTCCTATCACGCTCCAGTGCAGGAAGTAAGGTGGGCACATTGTCTTTGTAGCGTGGATCCAGCAGGGTGGCAACCCAGTAGTCCGCACAGGTTAAAATGTGGGCAACTCTGCTGTCGTTGCGCAGGCACTGCAGCATGTAGTCGCTCATGTGTGCCAGGCTGCCCAGGGGTAAGGACAAGCTGTCCTCTGTGGGAGGCGTATCGTCATCGTCCTGCCTTTCCCCCCAGCCACGCACCAGTGATGGACCCGAGCTGCGTTGGGTGCCACCCCGCTGTGACCATGCTTCATCCTCATCCTCCTCCACCTCCTCCTCATCCTCGTCCTCCTCGTCCTCCAGTAGTGGGCCCTGGCTGGCCACATTTGTACCTGGCCTCTGCTGTTGCCAAAAACCTCCCTCTGAGTCACTTCGAAGAGACTGGCCTGAAAGTGCTAAAAATGACCCCTCTTCCTCCTCCTCCTCCTCCTCCTGGGCCACCTCCTCTTCCATCATCGCCCTAAGTGTTTTCTCAAGGAGACATAGAAGTGGTATTGTAACGCTGATAACGGTGTCATCGCCACTGGCCATGTTGGTGGAGTACTCGAAACAGCGCAACAGGGCACACAGGTCTCGCATGGAGGCCCAGTCATTGGTGGTGAAGTGGTGCTGTTCTGTAGTGCGACTGACCCGTGCGTGCTGCAGCTGAAACTCCACTATGGCCTGCTGCTGCTCGCACAGTCTGTCCAGCATGTGCAAGGTGGAGTTCCACCTGGTGGGCACGTCGCATATGAGGCGGTGAGCGGGAAGGCCGAAGTTACGCTGTAGCGCAGACAGGCGAGCAGCAGCAGGATGTGAACGCCGGAAGCGCGAACAGACGGCCCGCACTTTATGCAGCAGCTCTGACATGTCGGGGTAGTTGTGAATGAACTTCTGCACCACCAAATTCAGCACATGCGCCAAGCAAGGGATGTGCGTCAAATTGGCTAGTCCCAGAGCTGCAACGAGATTTCGCCCATTATCACACACCACCAGGCCGGGCTTGAGGCTCACCGGCAGCAACCACTCGTCGGTCTGTTGTTCAATACCCCGCCACAACTCCTGTGCGGTGTGGGGCCTGTCCCCCAAACATATGAGTTTCAGAATGGCCTGCTGACGTTTACCCCGGGCTGTGCTGAAGTTGGTGGTGAAGGTGTGTGGCTGACTGGATGAGCAGGTGGAAGAAGAGGAGGAGGAAGCCGAGAAGGAGGAGGTGGCAACAGGAGGCAAAGAATGTTGCCCTGCGATCCTTGGCGGCGGAAGGACGTGCGCCAAACAGCTCTCCGCCTGGGGCCCAGCTGCCACTACATTTACCCAGTGTGCAGTTAGGGAGATATAGCGTCCCTGGCCGTGCTTACTGGTCCACGTATCTGTGGTTAGGTGGACCTTGCTACAGATGGCGTTGCGCAGTGCACACTTGATTTTATCGGATACTTGGTTGTGCAGGGAAGGCACGGCTCTCTTGGAGAAGTAGTGCCGGCTGGGAACAACATACTGTGGGACAGCAAGCGACATGAGCTGTTTGAAGCTGTCTGTGTCCACCAGCCTAAATGACAGCATTTCATAGGCCAGTAGTTTAGAAATGCTGGCATTCAGGGCCAGGGATCGAGGGTGGCTAGGTGGGAATTTACGCTTTCTATCAAATGTTTGTGAGATGGAGAGCTGAACGCTGGCGTGTGACATGGTTGAGACGCTTGGTGACGGAGGTGGTGGTGGTGGTGTTGGTGGTACATCCCCTGTTTGCTGGGCGGCAGGTGCCAACGTTCCTCCAGAGGCGGAGGAAGAGGCCGAGGCGGCAGCAGCAGAATAGGCCGAGGCGGCAGCAGCAGAAGAGGTAGCAGGGGGAGCCTGAGTGACTTCCTTGGTTTTAAGGTGTTTACTCCACTGCAGTTCATGCTTTGCATGCAGGTGCCTGGTCATGCAGGTTGTGCTCAGGTTCAGAACGTTAATGCCTCGCTTCAGGCTCTGATGGCACAGCGTGCAAACCACTCGGGTCTTGTCGTCAGCACATTGTTTGAAGAAGTGCCATGCCAGGGAACTCCTTGAAGCTGCCTTTGGGGTGCTCGGTCCCAGATGGCGGCGGTCAGTAGCAGGCGGAGTCTCTTGGCGGCGGGTGTTCTGCTTTTGCCCACTGCTCCCTCTTTTGCTACGCTGTTGGCTCGGTCTCACCACTGCCTCTTCCTCCGAACTGTGAAAGTCAGTGGCACGACCTTCATTCCATGTGGGGTCTAGGACCTCATCGTCCCCTGCATCGTCTTCCACCCAGTCTTGATCCCTGACCTCCTGTTCAGTCTGCACACTGCAGAAAGACGCAGCAGTTGGCACCTGTGTTTCGTCATCATCAGAGACATGCTGAGGTGGTATTCCCATGTCCTCATCATCAGGAAACATAAGTGGTTGTGTGTCAGTGCATTCTATGTCTTTCACCGCTGGGGAAGGGCTAGGTGGATGCCCTTGGGAAACCCTGCCAGCGGAGTCTTCAAACAGCATAAGAGACTGCTGCATAACTTGAGGCTGAGACAGTTTCCCTGGTATGCATGGGGGTGATGTGACAGACTGATGGGGTTGGTTTTCAGGCGCCATCTGTGCGCTTTCTGCAGAAGACTGGGTGGGAGATAATGTGAACGTGCTGGATCCACTGTCGGCCACCCAATTGACTAATGCCTGTACCTGCTCAGGCCTTACCATCCTTAGAACGGCATTGGGCCCCACCATATATCGCTGTAAATTCTGGCGGCTACTGGGACCTGAGGTAGTTGGTACACTAGGACGTGTGGATGTGGCAGAACGGCCACGTCCTCTCCCAGCACCAGAGGGTCCACTAACACCACCACGACCATGTCCACGTCCGCGTCCCTTACTAGATGTTTTTCTCATTGTTATGGTTCACCACAACAACAAATATATTATTTGGCCCAATGTATTGTATTCAAATTCAGCGGGATATAAATTTGAGGCCTAGTATTTAGGCGCTGGGTGACCGGTATGGATTTAGTGACAGAATTAGACTTGGAAATGCACAGAAGCGTGTGTGTGCGAAGTTATTCTGAATGACCCAATGTGCACCTTGAATATTATATACCCTTTTAGGGATAGATTTCAAATAGCTCTGATATAGCAGAAACCACTAAATTATGAAATTGCTAAATTGGGAATTGTATTTCAACCCAGAACAAAAAATGTGCTTTGACGGACACTAAATAACTTTCCCAGCCACAACAGGACAGCGTTAACGAGAGATTTAGCAGGATATAAATTTGAGGCCTAGTATTTAGGCGCTGGGTGACAGGTATGGGTTTAGTGACAGAATTAGACTTAGAAATACACAGTAGCGGGTGTGTGTGAAGTTATTCTGAATGACCCAATGTGCACCTTGAATATTATATACCCTTTTAGGGATAGATTTCAAATAGCTCTGATATAGCAGAAACCACTAAATTATGAAATTGCTAAATTGGGAATTGTATTTCAACCCAGAACAAAAAATGTGCTTTGACGGACACTAAATAACTTTCCCAGCCACAACAGGACAGCGTTAACGAGAGATTTAGCAGGATATAAATTTGAGGCCTAGTATTTAGGCGCTGGGTGACAGGTATGGGTTTAGTGACAGAATTAGACTTAGAAATACACAGTAGCGGGTGTGTGTGAAGTTATTCTGAATGACCCAATGTGCACCTTGAATATTATATACCCTTTTAGGGATAGATTTCAAATAGCTCTGATATAGCAGAAACCACTAAATTATGAAATTGCTAAATTGGGAATTGTATTTCAACCCAGAACAAAAAATGTGCTTTGACGGACACTAAATAACTTTCCCAGCCACAACAGGACAGCGTTAACGAGAGATTTAGCAGGATATAAATTTGAGGCCTAGTATTTAGGCGCTGGGTGACAGGTATGGGTTTAGTGACAGAATTAGACTTAGAAATACACAGTAGCGGGTGTGTGTGAAGTTATTCTGAATGACCCAATGTGCACCTTGAATATTATATACCCTTTTAGGGATAGATTTCAAATAGCTCTGATATAGCAGAAACCACTAAATTATGAAATTGCTAAATTGGGAATTGTATTTCAACCCAGAACAAAAAATGTGCTTTGACGGACACTAAATAACTTTCCCAGCCACAACAGGACAGCGTTAACGAGAGATTTAGCAGGATATAAATTTGAGGCCTAGTATTTAGGCGCTGGGTGACAGGTATGGGTTTAGTGACAGAATTAGACTTAGAAATACACAGTAGCGGGTGTGTGTGAAGTTATTCTGAATGACCCAATGTGCACCTTGAATATTATATACCCTTTTAGGGATAGATTTCAAATAGCTCTGATATAGCAGAAACCACTAAATTATGAAATTGCTAAATTGGGAATTGTATTTCAACCCAGAACAAAAAATGTGCTTTGACGGACACTAAATAACTTTCCCAGCCACAACAGGACAGCGTTAACGAGAGATTTAGCAGGATATAAATTTGAGGCCTAGTATTTAGGCGCTGGGTGACAGGTATGGGTTTAGTGACAGAATTAGACTTAGAAATACACAGTAGCGGGTGTGTGTGAAGTTATTCTGAATGACCCAATGTGCACCTTGAATATTATATACCCTTTTAGGGATAGATTTCAAATAGCTCTGATATAGCAGAAACCACTAAATTATGAAATTGCTAAATTGGGAA
Organism: Bufo gargarizans; assembly: GCF_014858855.1. Lineage (NCBI taxonomy): Eukaryota > Metazoa > Chordata > Amphibia > Anura > Bufonidae > Bufo > Bufo gargarizans. Next base: position 659,659,277 of record NC_058080.1, on the reverse strand, counting down.
TTGTATTTCAACCCAGAACAAAAAATGTGCTTTGACGGACACTAAATAACTTTCCCAGCCACAACAGGACAGCGGTAACGAGAGATTTAGCGGGATATAAATTTGAGGCCTAGTATTTAGGCGCTGGGTGACCGGTATGGATTTAGTGACAGAATTAGACTGGGATATGGCCAAAAAATAACCACACTATTGCTGGTTAAATGCACTTGGTGATGGGCGCAGCTTGCCCCTGATGTAGTATATGGCCAAAAAATGAACAGACTATTGCTGGTTAAATGCACTTGGTGTCACAGCTTGACCAACCACACTACTGAGGGTTAAATGCACTTGGTGACGGGCGCAGCTTGCCCCTGATGTAGTATATGGCCAAAAAATGAACAGACTATTGCTGGTTAAATGCACTTGGTGACGGGCGCAGCTTGCCCCTGATTTAGTATATGGCCAAAAAATGAACAGACTATTGCTGGTTAAATGCACTTGGTGTGATAGCTTGACCAACCACACTACTGAGGGTTAAATGCACTTGGTGACGGGCGCAGCTTGCCCCTGATGTAGTATATGGCCAAAAAATAAACAGACTATTGCTGGTTAAATGCACTTGGTGTGACAGCTTCACCCTGATGTAGGCTTTAGCCAAAAAACAAACGCACCATTGAGGGTTAAATGCACTTGGTGACAGGCGCAGCTTGCCCCTGATGTAGTATATGGCCAAAAAATAAACAGACTATTGCTGGTTAAATGCACTTGGTGTGACAGCTTCACCCTGATGTAGGCTTTAGCCAAAAAACAACCACACCATTGAGGGTTAAATGCACTTGGTCGCAGCTTGTGCTGGCGCACCACAAGACACAAAATGGCCGCCGATCACCCCAGAAAAATGTGACTGACAAACGGTCTGGGCAGCCTAAAAACAGTGAGCAATTGAGGATCAGCAGCTCAATGATCCACAGCTGCAGATCGATCAGTTAATCAAGTCCTTTGGAGGAGTTAATCTGCCTAATCTCGCCCTACTGTCGCAGCCGCAACCTCTCCCTACGCTAATCAGAGCAGAGTGACGGGCGGCGCTATGTGACTCCAGCTTAAATAGAGGCTGGGTCACATGGTGCTCTGGCCAATCACAGCCATGCCAATAGTAGGCATGGCTGTGATGGCCTCTTGGGGCAAGTAGTATGACGCTTGTTGATTGGCTGCTTTGCAGCCTTTCAAAAAGCGCCAAGAAAGCGTCACAAAAGCGCGAAGAAAGCGACGAACACCGAACCCGAACCCGGACTTTTACGAAAATGTCCGGGTTCGGGTCCGTGTCACGGACACCCCAAAATTCGGTACGAACCCGAACTATACAGTTCGAGTTCGCTCATCCCTATTTATGAGCACTATCTTGCTGAAAAATGCAAGTTGGAAGCCCTACCATGAGAGACAACACATCTGGACACTGGATGTCCTGCACATATTTCAGAGATGTCTGTGTCCCTCGTATCACTATTAGGATTGGTGACTTTGTATGCAATGGCTCCCCATATCTTCACACCAGCAGTTGGGGCAGTGTGTCACTCCACAGCAAAGGCAGGGTTGAATCTCCCACCCCAAGGCCTCCAAACTCAAAACTGACTGTCATCGATAGAACCTGGATTCATCATTAGGGATGGTATGGTTCTAGTGCGTAGCAGACCAGGCTTCTCGTTCGCTCCACTACAAACGAAGGTGATGGTGGCTGGCTGTTAATAGTAGGAAACTTAATGGGCACTGTAATACCAAATTTCCTTCTGCTAAGTGCCTGGGAATGGTCCAGCCAGAGACAGGGGTGTATAAGGAAGGTTCTACCTATGTCTGGATGCAGTGTTGGACTGGGGTACCTAGGGCCCACCAGCAAAATGTATTTTGGGGGCCCACCCTACAGATGCATTCAAATATAATAAATAATCTAACAAGTTTGTTATATGACTATAGGCTGGTTGCGGTGCTGTACATTGAATATATGCATGTAGTGCAGTAAGTTTAATGTGTTATGTGCCACTTGTGCAGGGGGTGGGAGACTAGGGGCCCACCTTGCTCAGGGGCTCACCGGGGGTTTCCCTTGTACCCCTGTGGGCCAGTCCGAGCCTGTCTGGATGGTGGACAATGAAACTGCTTTTGCTTGTAGGCAGATCAAAAGATCCTCTCTACTAGTGGTCTGTTTGGGCTGTCTGCAGTCTGTTTACCCGGTGTGTGCCCTCATGTAACCACTGCTCCCAGCACCTTTTAACAGCTAGGACTGAATAGCCTAGATGGCGAGCAAGTTGTCGAAATGACCAACATGCTTTTTGCAATCCAATGATGCGGCCCCTTCTCAAAGTTATTTTTATTGATAATCTATCCTCAGGATAGGACGTCAATATCAGATCAGAGGGGGTCCCACACCCAGCACCCCCGCCGATCAGCTAGTTGAAGAGAAGGCACGTATCGTGCCAGCACTGCCTTCTCTCGATTGTTTACCTGCTCATCGTTGCAACAGCAGCGGGTGAGCAGGTGTAATTACACAAAGCCGTCCCATTTCAATGGGATGTCTCGTTCCTATTCAAGTGTATCTATCTTACATTGGTGGCATATCCTAGTGATATGCCACCAATGTTGGCGGTGAGACAACCCCTTTTAAATTTTGCACAAGTTATTTTTTTTTCTAAAAATGTTTATTTTTTATATTGACTCATTCCTTTGAACTCTATTCACATCAGCTCAATGTCTTGTGCCTCAGAATTAATTGCTGTTATACTTGACCCTACAAAAAAATCATCCATTGTGATAGCTATAATGTGTCACTGTGTTCCACATCATAAAACAAATAGAGAGACAAACACTGGAACAATAGAGAAGCACAAACCCAATTTGATATATTGAACCTTCCAGGCCATTTTATTGCCGCTTTCTCTTCAATTGCATTTCTAATCGGTATTGTATTCTAGGTGTATAGAATAAATGCAGAAAAATTATTAACTGTTGACTGAACCAGGTCTTACATATAATCAGGGTTGGACTCCCCCCCATCCCCAAGTACATACCAGAGGACTTCCGCTAAGTCCAGAATCAGACACAATAGTGAGCACCAGCAGAAGACAACCTCAGTTGAAGCCAATCTTATGTCTAGGGTCTATTCATTATAAGTAAGCTCACCATTTCTGAATATACAGATAAGGCCTTTGGTGCAATGAGTGTATCACCATTGCTCTTGTTATACTCAAACTCCACTCATTTCTGTGGCCAGCCCCTCTCTTGCTGCTTTGTCACTGCCTTGCCTTATCAATTAAAGCAGTGTGGGAGGGGATGGCCACAGAAATGAGTGGAGCTTGTGTGCAACAAGAGCAATGGTGATGCCCCCGTTGCACCAAAGGGCTTTGCATGTCAAGAAAAAGTATCATAATTCGAGAACAGAGCCTCAGATCAACAAAAAATCCAGCTCTTTAATCAGGTAAACCACAGCTATGTGTCTATTCAAACAGATAGATAGGATAGGCACTAATGAGATATTCCCTTTAAAGGGTCACTGAGTTTTCAAAAACTTTTGATATGTCATATAGACATATCAAAAGTTTTCACTGGTGGGGGTCTGAGTGCTGAGACCATCACCGTTCTCTATAGTGAGGAGAGTGAAAACTCAGTGACCCTTTAATGTATGCTGCATGTGTCCTGATGTGTCTTAGATATGCAGCGAGCCCAGGAGAGGAGAGCAGAGTATTAGAGTTGAAGTAGCAATAATGGTGGTTGTAGTTAGTATTCATAGTCATGAGTAAGAACATTGTTGGTTCGAAACGCGTAGACTAAAGCGGGATGTGACGAAGACGTGCTTTATTATCACTGTCATATTCACTGCTGGAAATGAAGAAACACACACTCAAGTATTTATGGTGCTGGATCCACTTCCTCTATTACAAGCTTTAAGGTTTGACCAACATTTTCCGTGCACCAAGGGGTACATTTTGGGATATTAACTACAGATGAGCTGGATTCCTTTGTTACACATGTAGTTAGTATTCACTCTGATGCTTCCCTGGTCCATGCAGTGTTGGAAAGGCCACAGCTTCCTACCTTTCAGGGCATACCCTAATCTTGGAGTTCTCCTAACTGATGGTGGTTCAGGGGTGCCCTCGATGGTGATACATTGTTAGGTGCACAGCAGGGTTCCCTTCAGTAATGGAGGCAAGTTTTGCAGCAGAGCAGTTCTTTACTGAAGAATCAAGTTCAGGTACATTAGTCGCAGCTCTCAGCATGCATGGATTAGCAGTTCTTACACAATGTGCAATTACCATAGTTCATACAGAGTACATGGCTGCAGTCAGAGTTATCAGGCACAGTTGTCCCTTTGGAGCGATCCTCCTTACACTGCAGTTCTCTAAGTGACTTTCATATGAGCATCTTTCTATGCAAGGCAATGTGATGTGATACCCCAATGTCAGACTAAGCTTTGCACCTTTTTGATAGGTTGCTGTATTTGCAATATATGTTTCTACAAATATTCTATGCAGGATGTGGCTAAATTCCAAATGCAGATGGCCAATCTGTTCCTAGGGTGTGTCCAGGTACTATAAGACTTATTCTCCCAGAAAAGTCCATTTCAGGCAGCATTTCTCCACAGTATTTCTACTCGCACCTCCTCTTTTGACTCTTTTGGCATGCTCCTAGTATATATCTTTTGCTCTTTCTCTCATTTTTCCTCCACACATTGTCTCTGGCTGGTTTAGGCTAGGGCTACACGGCGACACTGGTCATGCGACACCTGTCGAGGCCAAGATCGCTAAGTAGCGGTGATTCCATAGAAATGAATGACATCGCCGCTGCAGTCGTAAGAAATCTGGCTGGATTTCTTGCGAGTGCCGCAGTGATCCCATTAATTTCTATGGGATCACTGCTGCTCAGCGATCATGGCCGCGACAGGTGTTGCGTGACCAATGTCGCCATGTAGCCCTTGCCTTAATCTAGATGTGGGTTCAGCTATATGTGTGCTCCTATCATTTCACTTTTTAGGCTCGGACTCACTATAGACTATTGTAACTCCTCCTCTTTATGGGGGAGAGGAAACAGCTCCACCTAGTGGCTGGTTGTTACGGCCTGTTAACTCCATATTGTTTTTCACCGAGAAAATGCATAAATACACAAAAAATTACAGTTTTATCCTGTTGCAGCGTACACATAGGGAATGCACATGAAATCTTTTTGCAGAGGACCACTGCCGTAGCAGTGGGACACTGCAGCCGTGTCCTTATGTATCCTATGTATACAGTGATAATAATTACAATGCAATTATAATTGGTCATATGTCCAAGAGCAATAAAAGGCATGAAATCTACTAGTGAAAATCCACAACAGAAATTTACTTACTGCAGATTGTAAAATCTACGCCAGGAGTCAATTTCTATGTGGAAAGTTTCCACACTACTGTATGAGATTTGTAAAATCGGCTACATATTTTATCCGAACAAATCCACAAAAAAACCCCACTACAATTCTTGTTATTTGTGGACCTAGCCTACAAGCTCAACAAAAGGACAGAGCAAGTATTCCTTGGAGGCATGGTATGTATCCCCTGGGGTACACATACTGTAGGTTGCGTACCTAGTCTGTAGAGTACATGTCCATGTACTGTACAAAAATAAACGTAATCTTTACCCAGTAAGAGACTGTGTACAGCTATCACTTATTTCCAGTTAGATGCCTGTTAGGGCGTTTTCTCAACACATTTTTGCAGTGTTTTACATGGCAATTTTTCTAGCATTTACTTTTCCAAAATGTATTGCAGCCAGAAAGCTGAACCCCTATAGTGAAATTTAAAATGCACTGCAAGCAATGCCTTCTTTTATGTTTTTTTTTTCTCACTTTTGCTCGATCGCTTTTTCGAAATGCATTATGCTTTTTAGGCATTTCTATAGGCATTGCTAAAGGATTTGAAAAGCACATTAAAAATGCCTTAAAAATTGAATAAAAAAATAAGTGAAAAAAAGCCACCAACACTATGGGGGAGATTTATCAGGACTAGATTTTCTAATGCCAGTCTTCATCTGGTTAGCAGTGGTTTGAGATGCACCAAAGTACTAATAGGCGCACGCCTCTTAATAGTTTTGACACATGATAGCAGGCCCATGCGGAAGAATTTAAAATCTATGCAGGCTAGGAGCTAGAATATCTTTACTATTTCCAGAAAACTGGTGCAAGCGATCTTGCACTCACAACCTCGTGCCTACTTTCATAAGTGCCTTGTAAAAAGTCAGAAAGTTGCAAATTTTTTATAAATGTGTGAAGGCAGTCTTAGGGTGAACTCACACATATCAGGGGTCATTTATCATGCTCATCTTTTTTTTACAGTGCGATTAGACCGGCGCAGTGGATTATATTGTCACTAGTGTTGGGCGAGCATGCTCTGCCGAGCACTAATTTTACTGCGTGTGCTCGAGTGCAATGCTCGAGTCTCCTCCCCGCACGTTTTATGCCTGCTACGCAGCCAATAAACATGCAAGCAAGTACTGCCATTCACTGTAATGCTGTAGCCATTTCGGCTACTGGCATTACAGTGATTGGCTGGCCGGAACGCGTCATCGGGGCTATATAGCACCCAATGACACGTGTTTGGCTCAGTCTTAGTCAGGGAGAGCTGTGCTAAAGAAGGGACAGATAGTGTAGGGAGTGATATAGTACTATTTTATTGAAAAAACTTGTTGGAGACCCAAAAGTCCTTTTAAGCCACCTAATTATTACCGGACAGAGATAAATTACGAAAAAATACCGACCCACAAGGAGCCATAAATGTCACCAAAAAATTTACCCATAATCTTCACGAAGTGAAAATCGATAAGCTTTATTGATAACACATGACAATTACATACATGATGGTAAAAGGCAGCACAAAGGTGGAACACAAAGATGAGGAACAGGACCCAAGGGGGGGCCGAGAGGTCAGCACACCAACAAGCAGGGAAAAGAATACAAGATGGTAAACACCAAGACACCTCAGAATAATAAGCCCTAAACAATGCTACAATGGAGGCAAATATGAGGATAAAAAGACTTGGTGATTGAAAAAGATAATACGCATACCCTGAATGGTGACCCAACGCCGTTTCGCCAGTAAACTGGCTTCTTCCGGGACATTATCTGCGCTACATTTCCTGTGAAACATGTGTGCAGCCTAAAAATATCAGTGACATCCAGTGTACTTTTTCCGTAGGTGGTGTCTGCTGCGGACAGTTACATTACTTGCGCTACATCTCCTGTATAACGTTTGCGTATCCGAAATATCAGTGATATTCAGTCTAATTTTTTTGCTGCTGGTGGCAGCGAGATTACCTGTGCTACAACTCTAGTATAACATTAGCGCATCCGAAATATCAGTGACATTCAGTGTAATTTCTTTCGTCGCTGGTGACAGCGACATTATCTGCGCTATACCTCCTGTCTGCCTGATACCCCTGATGAAGCCAGATTAGTTGGCGAAACATGTTGAGGGGCAGGTGTTAGGATTTAGATTCTGTATACCGCTATCAGTGCAAGTTATTACAGTGGTTCTAACACAGTTTTTATGAGGATATTGTTACCTCACAAGAATTACATTATAGCAGTTGGTGACTGTTTGGAACAATGTACTGATAACACAATAACCAGGACAGTTAGGACGAATGCACATGGCCAGTGTATTACTGTATTGCGGCGGCATCAGGGAGCGCACGGCGTCATAGCAACCAATGACGCAGTGTGCTCCTGCTCTCAGCAGGAATCCAGCCCGTGGTTCCACAGACCGCTCACGGCCGTGTGCATTCGGCCTTAGTGTCCCTCAAGGAACGGAGTGCGAGGAAGTACACCCCGCCCGTATCCGTGTAGTTATTCCCTTGTACACCAGCACTCATAGGGTATCAGATAGTTTAAACCTTTTCAGTTTGCTCACGTTTTCAAATTATTTTAACTAATTGATTAAAGGTTAAGTTTTAGTGTCTGGGACAAGAGTGAATATAAGCAGTGATGGCCAGTTCGCAGTGCTCTTCATCGAACACATCCGGGCTGCCATCTTGACTCACAAGTCCGGCGATGCACAGGTAAGCCCTTACCTGTGCCTGTGCCGCGAGCCGGTCTGAAATCAAATGCGGTTACCGGGAGAAGGCAGTTCCGAGAACAGCCGCCAGGGGCCTTCATCGGGCTGTTCTCTGAACTGCCTGCTCCTGGTAACCGTATTTTTTTCAGGCCGGCTCCCGGCACAGGCACAGGTAAGGGCTTACCTGTGCATCGCCGGACTTGTGAGTCAAGAGTTCGTTGGCGAACACTGCGAACTGGCCATCACTGATTAGAGCCAATAAGGCTGTGTGTTTATATATATTGCAAATCCTTCCTAGACCCTGTGCGCGTTAATTCTGTATAACGTTTGCGCGTCATAAAAATCTGTGACATTAATTCAGTGTAATTTTTTATTAGCCGCTGGTGACAGCGGCATTACTTGCACTATACCTCCTGTATAACGTTTGCACATCCTAAAATTATCTGTGACATTCAGTGTACTTTTTTCATAGATGCTGCTGACAGCGACATTATCTGTGCTACATCTCCTGTTTAACATGTGAGCATCCTAAAAATATCTGACATTGTGTGTACTATATTTGCGCATAGACTTATCAAAGCCTGCACTACTGTACATGTGACATACTTGCAAGCATATATAACATTTAACATGCGCAAGGCGAGCAGTAAGGGACGGGGAAGTGGCTGTGCTGCTGATGGTGCACGCAGAGGCTGTGGCCCTGCTGCTGGAGCACAAGAAACACACTCATCCATGATACCTAGCTTCATGTCCAAGTTTGCAGGGCAGTGCAGGACACCACTCTTAAAGTCACACCAGTGCGACCAGGTGGTCAGTTGGATTGTAGCAGATAATGCTTCCAGTCGGTTAAGCACCACCCTGTCTTCCACAAAGTCCAGTCTTAGTAGCCAAGAGTCTGGTCAACAGAATCCTCACTCTGATACTCCTTCCTCCCACCATGGAGAGTCTTGGCAAACGAGTGATCCCACACTCGGATATTCCGAGGAGCTCTTTTCATCGCCATTCCATGATTTGGCCCTCTCGACAAGCCCGCTTGAAGAAGGACATGAGGAGATATTGTGCCCTGATTCCCAAACTCTTGAGCATCCACAGTCACAAGAAGATGACGGTGGGGAACGGCAATTAGTGTTTAACGAGGTGGATGATGATGATGAGACACAGTTGCCAATAAGTCAACCGCAATTAGTGTCTCAAGAGGTTGATGATAAGAATGAGACACAGTTGTCAATAACTGAGGTTGTTGTTAGGTCAACAAGTCAGGAAGAAAACCAGAGTGAGAAAGTGAAAGCGGAGGTGGTGGATGATGAAGTCACTGACCCAACGTGGGAAGGTGGCAAGCCGAGCAAGGACAGAAGTACAGAGGGCGAGGGATCTGCAGCACGGCAACAGGTTGGAAGAGACAGTGGGGTGGTAAAAGAGAGAATGCGGGCCACGCAAAACAGGCCCACAACTGTTCCCCGGAGCAGCACATTGCAGCAATCTCCTTTGCCAAGGGATGTTCCGCAGTGTGGAGCTTTTTTGAGGAAAGTGCGGACGATAAAAGAATTGTCATTTGCAACCTGTGTCGTACCAAAATGAGCAGGGGCATAAACATTAGCAACCTCACCACCACCAGCATGATCAACATGGCATCAAAGCACCCTAATAGGTGGGCCGAACGCCTGGGTCCACAATCAGTGTCTGCGGGTCACACCACTGCCTCCTCTTCCCCTGTGTTACGTGCTGGCCAATCCCCTGTTCAAGACGCAGGCCCGGATACACCATTAGCTAGCACATCCACTTCTGTGTCCCAGCGCAGCGTACAGATGTCTATACCCCAGGCCTTTGAACAAAAGTGCAAATACCCAGCCACCCACAGGCCATAGCACTAAATGCACACCTTTCCAAATTGCTGGCCCTTGAAATGTTGCCATTTAGTCTTGTGGACACTGAGGCTTTCTGCAGCCTGATGGTGGTGGCCGTCCCTTGTTACTCTGTCCACAGCCGCCAATATTTTTCACGGTGTGCAGTCCCGGCCTTACACCAGCATGTGTCCCGCAACATCACCCGTGCCCTGACCAATGCAGTTATTAGGAAGGTCTACTTAACGACTGACACATGAACAAGAGCTTTTGGCCAGGGACGCTACATTTCCCTGACGGCACACTGGGTGAAAGTTGTGGAGGCCGGGAGTGAGTCGTACCCTGGGATGGCACAGGTGCTACCGACGCCAAGGATTGCGGGCCCTCTTTCCATCAGGGTTTCTGCCACCACTCAGGTTATGGCTGCAACTCTCCCTTCCCCTCCTCCTCCTCCACTTCCACCTATGAATTATCATCTTGCAGCACCAGTCAGACATCAGTCAGTAGCTGGAAGCAGTGTAGCACTGCAGTGGGGAAGAGGCAACAGGCCGTGCTTAAACTTTTATGCTTAGGTGACAAACAGCACACCGCCGCAGAACTATGGCAGGGGATAAGGGACCAGACTGAGCTCGCCACTCAACCTACAACCAGGCATAGTTGTGTCTCATAATGACCGTAACTTTGTGGCGGCTTTGGAGCTCGGCAAGCTTACACACATACCATGCCTAGCCCACATGTTCAACATAGTGGTTCAGCGGTTTCTCAAAACCTACCCCAATTTGCCTGAGCTACTGGTGAAGGTGCGCAGTGTGTGTGCCTATTTCCACAAGTCATCAACAGCTTCCGCTGGTCTGGCAACGCTGCAACAGCGCTTGCAATTGCCAGCTCACTGACTGTTGTGCAACGTGACCCTTCCTTGTAATTTTTGGCAGCACTTTATATACAAGTAAATATACAGGAAATAATGTTTCCTAACAATTTTTCCTCTGAAATAGTTTTTATCTTCGGTTTTGTGCATATTATTGTCAGTCTGTAAAAGTGACGTACTACTCGCACAACATCATTCCCAGCAGTGACCTGGGAGTCCAAGATGCATCCAGATATCCTCTCTATGCTGTTCCTGAACAATTTCGGTGGTGTTTCCATCAATTTCTGACATTTTCATGTGAACCAGACACCCTCCCCTCTTCAGAGCAGGGGGTGCCTGGTTTAATGCTCGGGTTCTCCCATTGACTTCCATTGTGCTCGGGTGCTCGGTAGAGTTGCATATTAAATAAAAAGTTACATATTAGATTAAAAAGTTGCAGCCATATTCACATGTTTATGTTTGTGAAAAGGTATATGTCTACCCCCCCCGATGCGGGTATTTGAATAAAATTGTCGTACGGCCCTACATATCACTGACGAACAAAACTAAGCCACCCATGAAGAGTTGTAGAAATTAGACCAAATTTGCTACGAAATCAGTCTAAGGGATCATGCACGATCTTTGTTGTTTTGCGGTCCGTTTTTCACAGATCCGTTGTTTCGTATCTGAGTTTTTTTTTATCTGCTTTATGTCCTCTTCCGTTTCATTATTCCACAAAAACATATCCGTATGGTTTCCGTATGCAATCCGTTTTTTGCGGATCGGAAGCGGAAACAGTAACTTATTAATCACCAAACACATGAGCAATATGGGCTTGGCATAGAATTTCTACAGTATGGATCCGCAAAATACGGATGAAATACGGATGACATATGGATGTGTTCTGTGTGCGTTCCGTATTTTTTGCAGAACTTTTGACTTAATTGGGGCATCGGAGTGTGATTTGCGGACAATAATAAGACATGCACTACTTTTTTGCAGAACGGAAATACAGAAAGGGAATGCACACGGAGAACCTTCCGTTGTTTTTGAAGACCCATTAAAGTGAATGGTTCTGCATACGGTCCGCAAAAAAGGAACGGAAGCGGAAATAAAATACCATTGTTTGCATGAGCCCTAACACATACACAACAACGAAATCACTCCCCCAAAATCAGTTTAAAACAAAAAACTGTTAGACCAGGAAAAAGAGACAAAAATCAAGTATAAAACAAAGAGTAAATGCAAATTAAAAATAAAAACTGCCGAAAACACTCAAAATTAAACAAAAAAAGGCTCAAACAACAATGATAAATGACCTCCCATCATTTTTGGAAAAACACTGTGGCACATTTATCAAGCTCACCTGTTTTTAGGCGTAAAATTAGACAGGTGTATTTATTTGGCTGTCATTCTTTTAGGGCTCATGCACACGACCGTATGCCCCCGAGACATACGGTCTGTGAGCAGGCCATATGTCCCGGAGCGGCATACATCGTGCGCACGGGAGCGCACAACATCATAGGTTACTATTATACTGAGTGCATCGGGCTGCCCACAGGGCTATTGTCCCGCACTCATATGATATTATGAGTGCGGGACAATAGCCCTGCGGGCGGCCCGATGCGCACAGCGTCATAGTAACCTATGACGCTGTGCGCTCCCGTGCGCACGATGTATGCCGCTTCGGGACATATGGCCCGCTCACGGACCGTATGTCTCGGAGGGCATAATGTCGTGTGCATGAGCCCTTACCTAGTATTTATTAAAAGTCGCACATCAGTTGATTAATTAGACTAGGCGTATTGGTATGACCGTGGCCTGAAAATTGTGGATCTGCAAAACACAGATACCAGCCGTGTGCTTTCCGCATTTTCAGAATGGAACGTCCTGGTCTCTATAGAATAGTCTTATCTTTGTCGGTATAACGGACAAGAATAGGACATGTTCTATCTTTTTATGGGTGCCATGAGTAAGATGAAGCAGGTCCCATCCTGGGGCCATTGTTCCAAGATTGCCTGTCATCTTGTCCAGCACAAAACTGCCAATTTTATTTCCAGATATTACTGGTGTCTGTCTATGTTTGATAACATTGGGAACTACGTCTCAGCCTGTACCACTTGTCCCCAAAACAGAAACCTGCTGGATTCCTTCTGCCTCTGCCTGGGCCTAAAATCCCTTGACATCATATTGCTATGTACTTCATTACCAATTTGCTTCTGTCCTCCAGGTGCACTGTCATTTCGATTATTGAGGATCATTCTTCTAAACTGGCCCTTTTTGTGCCCCTGCCTGGTCTACCCTCTGCCAGCCATCTACATAAATTATTTGTTGAGCACATCTTATGCCTTCATCTGTTCCTTCTTCATGTCTGACCGGGGAGTTCATATAATAATCACGGTCAAGTCTCCTTTACCCATTTTGTATGGTAGTCAACTCAAGGTTCCTTTTCCTGTGTCTGTTTTTTCTATGGTTCCAGCAGCTGAGGAAAATGTTTCTTATATCTGGCAAGACACTAATTCCGCTATTATGAAGACTACTATTCGGATGAAAAAATTTGCTGACCGTAAATGCAGGTCTCCACCTCAGTTCTCATATGGAGACAAGGTTTGGCTATCCTACCCTATAAAAACATCAGGGCACCACCCTATAAGTTGACACCTCTTTTCCTTGGTCCATTCAAGGTGATAAAGAAATTGAATCTTCTCTGTTACAAGTTGCATCTCCTGGCCTCTCTGTGAATACTTAATTCTTTCCATGTACAGTATCTCTCCTCAAACTTGCAATCTACAGTCTCTATTCCAGAGGTTCCAAACCTGCTGTCTCTCTGGTCAGTTCTGAAAATTTTTATGAAGTAAAGAATATTCTGGCTTTGAAGAAGATCAGAGGCAAGACTTTCTTCTTGGTGGAATAGACAGATTTTGGTCCTGAGGAGAGATCCTGGCAGCCTCTAGAAAACATTAAAGCCTGAGTTTTTCTGAGGAAGTTTCTGAAAAATCCATCCCAAAGAAGAGGGGGCATAAGGGAGTACTGCTGCACTGGCGTCCCATGACCACCAACACCACAGGCACGGGCTGTGCGCTGGTCACTTAGCTGGTCTACCTGCTGTCCCAGCTGCCCTGCCCTCAGACTAGTCTCTCAGTTACACATGAACTCCACCTGCTCAGGCCTTGGCCTGTTACTTAAAGGGAACCTGTCACCGGGATTTTGTGTATAGAGCTGAGGACATGGGCTGCTAGATGGCTGCTAGCACATCCGCAATACCCAGTCCCCGTAGCTCTGTGTGCTTTTATTGTGTAAAAAAAACGATTTTATACATATGCAAATTAACCTGAGATGAGTCCTGTATGTGAGATGAGTCAGGGACAGGACTCATCTCAGGTTAATTTGCATATGTATTAAATCCGTTTTTTTACACAATGAAAGCACACAGAGCTATGGGGACTGGATATTGCAGATGTGCTAGCGGCCATCTAGCAGCCCGTGTCCTCAGCTCTATACCCAAAATCCCGGTGACAGGTTCCCTTTAACTATGAATATTGCTTAACCCCGTGGGTCGGCTGCCAACTACACCAGGACTATCCCAAGAGGTAGTGGCCTGGTAGCTCATCTCCAGTGAAGACAAGATCCCTGTATAGGGGTAAAAGGGTGAAAACCAGGGGACTACCAGGATAACGCCCCTAAGGATAGCCCAAAGCCAAACCCTTTAGTTGGTACAGCAAATCCACACCCACTGCCCATTACACAAGGTATGTAAACCAGTTTGTTTGCATTAATTGAGACAGAATTCTGGTGCATTTACCTTAGTACATCTCCCCTTAAGTGAGGAGGAAGTCTAGGGTTGGAATTCAGAACTAACATTACCGTGTATAGCCACAGTAATGGACTGTAAGTGACTCTATGGGTACATATTCCAATTTTAACCAATAGCTTTCTTCAAATGCCCTAGTCAGTATTATTTATTATGCCCCCTAGAGTCCTGGTATAAACTCTGTAACCCCAGTTTTACAATTAGCCTGTTAAAATTAAGTACAGCCTGGTGCAATAATTTCACGGTGTTGGCAATTGGATTATTTGAATGGATTGGATGTAAACACAATTCTTTCAACTTTCCAGGTGGAAATGTAAGGTAAGAGTTTTCCAAGTTTCTTAATGGTAGTAGGGTTTGACCACAGACTTGAAAAGTTAAATAGTTTTACAGACTTTAGTAAGTCTGCCCATTAACCTGGAATATTTTACGGCTCTCTGGACTTACATCATAGCCAAATTCTATCTTTAACAGGCTCTGCTTTGCACCTGCATTTGGAGGTTATAAAAACAAGTTATGAACTATTGTATTACTGCAAAAACTAAAACAAAGGCTCTAATATTTAGCTTTAAAAGTACTGTAAAATACAGACTTTGGCAAACGCCATGAAATATTTGATATATTCTCCCATACTAGGCAGTTTAGTTATCCAAATACCAAACCTGTCTAATATGTTTTTTGGATGAAGAGTAAAAAAAAAAATAAAGAATCACAAAGACTAATGAGGATTATGGGGTGTGATGATCAAATAAAAGAAATTTTTACAGCATGTGTACTGAAATATTAATTGGGGTATATAACGTGCTTGGAACCACTAAATTATGCAGCAGATTTTTGTCAGTGGATGAAAATGTGTTATTTTAGACATGTGCAACTGATTATGGTCAACACGTGAATTATTAATCCTTGAAAGCTATTCTGGAAAGATTTGGCATAAGAGCACAATTTATTTTATGTTCTGCTCTGTTTAATGCCACTTACTGAAGAAATGATTTAGAACTTTGAAATGTCCTGATTAATTTAAAAATTCATTTGTAAATGTTAAATCTGACAGTAGTAAAGGCACATCTCTCTGTTTAATGACTTCCTAAAGTTACATTCATATATCCGCTAAAGTAATCTGGTAGTCTGTTCTGGCAGATGAACAGACTACCAGAATTACTATATCTGGCATAGCCGGACACCGCATTGCTGGATACCCATTGATTATAATGGGATCTGACAGGGATACGGCTGCTTTCCGGCATATATGCCGATATTGCATGCAGCCGAATTTATGCTAGAAAGCTGTTGGATTCCCATTATAGTCAAAGGGGATTTTGTGGTGCATGGTAGTGTCTAGCTATGTCAGTTACAGTAACTCTAGTAAAATGTTCCTCTGCTGGAACAGACTACTTGGTTACCTTAGTAGAGATGTGAACCTACCTTAAAACAACCACTGAGATATAAGTCAACCACTAAGACCTCTCAACTGAGCCTAACATCTGTCACCTTGAACTTTCCACTGACTGTTCTAATATCAACACTTAGAATATCCTTGAGAAGTAACCATTAAAGGGTCACTGAGTTTTCATAGAGACATATCAAAAGTTTTGATCAGTAGGGTTTTGAGTGTTGAGACTCCCACCGGCTGCTAGAACAAGGAGGGAGGAGAGGTTCCATATCATGCTGTCTCTCCTTGCTGCAGGAGAGAGGCTCAAATAGAAAGCCTAAGGGTCTGTCTCCTTTCCATCTTCTGCAGCGAGGAGAGAGAGGGCACTATGCAAGTGCTTCTCTTGTCTTGTTCTAGGAATCAATGATGGTCTTAGTACTCAGACCGGCACTGATCAAAACTTTTGAATCTATGACATATCAAACTCATTGACCCTTTAAAGTGGTTCTTCAGAAATAGACAAACCTATATTAAACATGTCGGCAACAATAGAGCCCTAAATACCTTAATTTGCAACAAGTGCATGCTTTGTCTATGGGGTACTTACGATTGTTGGCCACCGTCCAGCATCAGACACGCGTCCTACATATAAGGTATACAGGACTGGTTGTGTTCTACTCAAGACCTGTGTATGGTCTTTACGCTGCACATTGCTCCTTCATTCCTGTTTCGACTAACCATGAGCCTAATAGAGGAAACATCCATTAAAATCTTCATTCTGTATTCCATCTTGGGACACATGTAAACAGATGAAAATCCAAAGAACTGTCTACGTATTTCGAGGGCTGATATATAAGATAGCAAAAGATCAATCAATATGTTCGGCATTTAAATACAGGTTGTGGGAAAGTGACAGGAAAAGTCGTTACATTTCGCAGAGATTTCTCCCATCTGTGTATTGGGCTCTAGGAAGTAAATATCTTTTTCAGGGAAAGCTGAATGTGATGTAAGAAATCCAGGAAAGCCGAGTATCACTGGCAAAGAGTAGTTTACTAAGGGCTTTTGATAAGTCATGCTTTTAGGCCTGGCTTTTTATGGAATGATGGGCAGGTTGGTAGTGGGGCATATTATTCCCTTCCTAGCCAGTACAAGTTTTTTATGTAACCAGTCCAGCTCATTACTATTAGATTAGCTATTTAGATGCAAGATTTGCACTAGAAAGAGAAACATTTCTTTCTAAAAAAGCTAGAACTGTACCTCCAATTGCACTGCTAGATTTTTTTTTTAAAGGTGGGAGCTCACTAGCGTGTCCTTCCTCAGGGGTGTGACCTTTCTGCCACATCTCTATGCCTGTAACTGTGAAGATATGATTGGTGGAGGTTGAAGGGTGGAACTGAACATGTGCGTCCACATCAGCAAAGTGGACAGAGAAAGGAACAAACAGCAGGTGGCGCTATACAGATACATTTTATTGAATAACTCAGTGGTATGCTAAATGTTTAATTACATCCAATAAAATAAAAAGCATCCAGATACAGGTGCTGGTTTGAAAAATGTAGAATATTTTTCACGGGGCAACCACTTTAAAGGAATCTGTCACCAACATTTGGCCTTTATAAGTAATGCTACCATGCTGTTGTGCAGTTAGACTTGGTTTAAAACATCTTAATAATAAAAAGGTAATTGGGTTGCTCAACCGAGGGTAGGATGGTAAAGGTGCAGCTGCTAGTGGCACACCCAATCCAATAGGTAAATAAGAATTACCTG
This sequence comes from Bufo gargarizans, assembly GCF_014858855.1. Taxonomy (NCBI): domain Eukaryota; kingdom Metazoa; phylum Chordata; class Amphibia; order Anura; family Bufonidae; genus Bufo; species Bufo gargarizans. The sequence continues at coordinate 659,641,595 of NC_058080.1, read as the reverse complement.
AATTATTAGGCAGGCACACTTGCAATTGGAGTAACGTATTATTTATTAAACTAATTAACATTAAATAAACCCACACATATAAAATATATAAATATATAGCAAGTTAATATAGTATCGCGTACATAAAAGTTCTAGAGCAGCATGAGAAATCAAATTAGCAGCATAGGGATTCAAATTAGCATATATGTACTCCTCCAGTTCAATATCAGTATGAGAATTCAGATTAGCAGCATGAATCAATGAACTATTCATAAAGAGATCTTTCCCATATCTGCAATTCTCATGTGATTTTTATGCAATTTTCTTATATCAATGATTTTCATGCGATTTCAATGCGATTTTTGTACCATTTTTCATGCGATTTTCTGTACTTCATCATTTATTTAAAAATATTAAAAAACATATTAGAAAGGTAAGTATTTCATGTTTTTATTGCCAATTCTGTATTCTTTCCTGGATTAGGGAGTAGTAATAGGGTGGGAACATAACACCATGTTTCTCATATCTGCGATTTTCATGCGATTTTTTTATATCTGCGCTTTTCATATGATTTCAATGCAATATTTGTGTCATAGATTTTTTTCTACAATTTTTTTCTTACAAATGATTCTCATCTGGTTTTCTGTAATTCAGCCATAAATCAATGAACAAGGAGTATTACAAATATATAAATATATAAATATGTAAATATATAAAAAACGTTAAAATAAGATAAGTATTTCATTCTTGATTACTCATTCTGTATTCTTTCCTGGATATAAAAAGTAGTAACAGGGTGGGAACCCTTCACCAAGGGAGAACCCGACTGATATATATAACAGCCGGGTTGTCCGTCGGCGAGTGGCACCCACCCAATGACATCACAGAAAACCAGTTCAAATTCCGCATTGAGGCCCTTTGGAATTCAAATATGCATCTCAATTCCAGTCGGGACATTTTGTTTAAGGGATTGCCGCCTCTCCAATTTCTGTTCACTTTCTCTATTGCTGCAAATTTTAGACCTCTTGGATCTTGAATTAGTTTAAAATGGTTTGATACTGTAAGGTTGATAAATCCCTTTCTGATATTTGCTATATGTTCTGAAACACGTTTTTTCAATGTCCTTTTTTGTCCTGCCTACATATAATTTCTGTGATGGGCATTCCAATACATATATTATATCAGTTGAGCTGCAAGTTAAAAATCATTTTATTTTATGTTTATGGGAATTGGTTTTGGACACAATTTCTAGAGTTTTCTTTTGAAAGGATGTAGTCGTACAATTCCCACACCAAAAAAAAACTACTAAATCCACCCATGGTCCTAGTTCCTCTTTAATGCTTTTTAACTTTTTAAATTAAACAAAATGTACATTTATGATGAATTACAGAAAACCATATGGAAAAGTGTACAAAAATCGATGACACAATAAAATCGCATGAAAATCTAAGATATAAGAAAATCGCATAAAAATCGCATGAGAATCGCAGCCATGGGAAACATGTTGTGAGCTTCTTTTTATGAATAGTTCCTTTTTATAAATAGTCAATATCTCTTCATGAATAGTCAATACCTTTCTCAAATAACAAAATGTACATTTTTTGGACCTATTATTTATGACAAATCATTGAATGGATCCAGTTCCACATTTTTTTCAGCACCTTAGAGTCTGCCCAGTATTCCAGGTGCATTGAATTTAGTTGGTTGGGATTGGAAGAAATACCCTATATAAACCAGTATGGAACATACAGTTCCCACTCACTGATGAAGGGACTATAGGTCCCGAAACGCGTATGAGAAGGTTGGGGGACCACAGTATCGGCTTGCAAGCAGGATATAACCACAAATGGATTTTTCACTAAAATACCGAAGAAACCAAAAAAGCTCTCAACTATATCCGCAGAAGCACCAATTCCATTTTATCACAGTGTCTCTGGATCGCTCCACTTCACACCGCTACAGCGCGGGTCACGTGAGATGAGGTAATCCTTGAAGTCAACTCTTACATACAGAGGCGAAATGCACCTGCATATTCCACGTGGGACGCCAGAGACTCGAACACAGACGCATCCAGCACAGACGACATATATGGGACTGTGAGAGGGGCAAACAAACATATTTAAAGGTAAGAGCCGTCAAGTACCAAAGAACATGCGGGACGCCACGTCTAGGTACATCGGCCAGCAAACCTCTTTCCCCCTGCACATAAGTCCTACATACTATTTACTTAAATGCTGATGGTGATATTGTAATCTGCGGCAGTTATATCGAATATAGTGAGCTTAAATAGAGCGGGACTATTGACATTTCATTTGAGGAACAAAAATTGAAGAAAGACAATCTGGGCATTTATTGATACCGCTGATGTATACAGTGTTACGTTTATAGTGGTCCCATTCATACAATACCTTATTTAAGGATTGACTGACACCCTGATGTTTATATCATTGGTTCATCTGGATCTGGAGGATTGCAACTAATGATACTCATTGATTCATGCTGCTAATCGGAATTCTCATACTGATATTGAACTGGAGGAGTACATATATGCTACTTATTTGAATCCCTATGCTGCTAATTTGATTTCTCATGCTGCTTTAGATCTTTTATGTACGCGATACTATATTAACTTGCTATATATTTATATATTTTATATGTGTGGGTTTATTTTATTTTAATTAGTTTAATAAATAATACGTTACTCCAATTGCAAGTGTGCCTCATAATAATTCAGATCATTTTGGTTTAAAACATACCTCTGGTATTCCTTTGTGTATTTTCTATGTCCATAGAATGATGTTTATTCTATATGCAAATTAGGGTGCAAAGTTCCCAGCAGGACGTTTCCAAAATTTTTAAGATCCCAAGCCCACCGATTCAGTGAGCCCAAGCATGCCTATTCACAGGGCCCAGTACCTCCCCCGTGCACTCCGAATTACCTGCGACGCCCTGCCCCTCTGCTGGTGATTTCTCCTCTCCGCTCTCTGCTTTGGCCCATTCATCACAGTATATAGTAAGGATTTTGCTGCACATGCGCAGAGACTCTGGTGTCGTCACTGTGGGAGCGCTGCGCCCTCACTGTAAGACACCCAATCCCTGTACACTGAATAGCCCCTATGCCCCTCCCTACTGATAAACCCTGACTTTCTAGCTAGTAATGTAATCTAACTAAATATATTCCCGCACTATCCCTGCAAGACCTCTAAGATGGATAGCTTGTGTCTGTAATAGGTGTCTCTCAGAGAAATGGAAACACATTGTGGTTGAGCTCAAAATGGCATCAGTGATTCACAGCTAGCTCAGAGGCTAATAGATTAGCCAATATTCTGCCCCCTGATTGGCTGTTAGGCTGTCTGCAAAGCACTGTGGGCCAGATTGCCCACAATTAAAGTTTTATCCAGTATGAATAAAACTTCTTCTTTATTAAATAATAATAAAACTCCAACATCGGACTTACCACCAACATTTCCACTAAACAAACCGGTGCCTCATTTCTGACGCACACTGTGTCCTTAGTCATGCCTGCCAAACATTGTGGGCAAACCTGCCAGAAGGGGCCCTGCCTGGGGTCATGTGATCCATCTTAATTCTCCCTGCCCTGTTTCCCTCACTAGTGTAAAAGTAAAATGGCGGGCTATATTTTTGAATGATTTGCCAAAGCTAATCACCAAAATGTCAGGTTAGTTGAGCAGAACATTTTTGTGAAATTTGTGACAAATCCGATTAATTCAGAATCAATTTGCTCATCTCTACACAGAATACCTTCCAAGAAATATACAATTCTTGGACAACAGATTGTTGTGGGCCACCATTCCATCAATTTTGGAATCAGTTCCCGACAATAGCCATAGTAAACAAAAACCTACTATGCTGCTGTGACTATCCACTTTATTAGACAGTCACAAAAAACATCTTTTCTTATACTCTCATCATACCCTTTCATGCTTCTGAATTTTTGAAAAACTTAATCACAGATAAATTTCATCTCATACATTTCTACAGGAAATCTATAATATATACACAAAAGTTTAGGGACTCCTCTCTCAAACACTGAATTCAGGTGTTATATTAATTCCCATTGCTACAGGTGTATAAAATCCAGGCCCTATTCATACAGTCTGCCTTTACAAAAATTTGCATTACTGTCAACAGATGCCACCATTGCAACAAGCCACTTCATGACATTTCTTCTAGATATTTAATGATCAACTGTCAGTGGTATTTTTGCAAAGCGGAAGCATTTAGGAACCCCAACAACTCAGCCAATAAGTATCAGACCACACGATGTGACAGGGTTGCTGGGCTCTGTACTCGGCTATCTCTGGAACTCCCATAGAAATGAATAGAATCGGCTACCTGGATCAGCCATTCATTTCAGGGCACTCCATGAGGTACATAGTCCCAGTTCTCATGAAAGGTGAGGATTCCAGTCGTAGGACCGCCACTGATCTGACAGTTAACCCCTATCCTGTGGATAGAGAATAATTTACTTAAAGTGAACCTGTCAGCGACAAAAGCAATCCCAAACCGCCAGCTGTACCTTCAAGTAGCCGGCAGTGAGTTTCAAATGATGATTTTCTTACTGCATTCTGATGAGGCAGAAGTATGAAAAACATTCTTTTATCTTCTGTTCGTGTCAATGAGATTTTTAAAACCTCATCCATTTAGCTGACTCTGTATTAGGCCTCATGCACACGACCGTTGTGTGCATCTGCGGCCGTTGTTCCGTTTTTTTTTCCGCGGACCCATTGATTTTCAATGGGTCCATGAAAAAATCGGAAAATGCACTGTTTGGCATCCGCGTCCGTGATCCGTGTTTCCAGTCCGTGAAAAAAATAGGACCTGTCCTATTTTTTTAATGGCCAACGGTTCACGGACCCATTCAAGTCAATGGGTCCGTGAAAAATCACGGATACACATAAGATTGTCATCCGCGTCCGTGATCCGTGTCCGTGATCCGTGTCAGTTTTTTCCTATCATTTCAAAGGCAAACTTGACTTAGATTTTTTTTTCATTTTTCATGTCCGTGGATCCTCCAAAAATCAAGGAAGACCCACGGAAGAAAAAACGGACACGGATCACGGACGTACGGACCCCGTTTTTGCGGACCTTAAAAAAAAAACGGTTGTGTGCATGAGGCCTTACACCGTGGATTTGCCACACAAAAATCTGTGAGGCAAATTTGCACGTAATATGTACCCTACACATGTTTCAAAGCCTGAGAAGGATCCTGCAGAAGGGGAAGTACAAGCCCTCCCTTTAATTTTCCCATTCCTTTTCAATCGACTTTGGCAACAAAAAAAAATGCATCAGAAATTGCAGTGGTGTTTTTCCAAAAAATGCTTTGTGTGAAACCATCCTAAATCATGTTTGGTACCAGTATATTAACACAAGAGGTAATGGGGCATGCAGTGCTTTAACCTGTGTGAAAAGTTGGTGCAGATGTTGAGATCTGTGGTTACAGCTCATCCTGGGAGGTAGAGGATTCCTCTCACTGGTCAGGGGCTGCTGAGAATAGATACAATTATCTGCTCAATAGGACAGTACACAAAGCACCAATAAATGGCTTTCATTAACTAATGTAACCATGAATACAGTTCTAATGGAAGAGTGTAAATCCTCCTGGCTTCCCACATCAGTGAAAGCCTTGAAAGTGCTTGAGATAAAGAAAATCAGAAAGCTTTGAAAACAACTGTTACATTGGGCTGTATTCTCCAGCCCTGGCTAAGCTCCTCATTAACCTCCTCAATGAGATCTTCTGTTCCTTGCAACTTGGAATCTGTATATGGTCTTATAGTTTACACATACAAGTTCTGGTAAATGGCTATCTCCAAAGGTTGTAATCCATTCTATTACTAAAGGTTACATCTTTCTTTTCTTTTTACATTTGCAGATATCTCAGCTTTTGCTTCAGTTTGGACAACAACAGACATCGCAAAGTTTTTTGTAAGGGCTGACAATTCTTACACACAGTATCGGACTGGGGTGGTCAGGGTCCACCAGTAAAATTTATTTTGGGGGCCCACCATATAGATACATTCAAATATTACCTGCTCACACGGCAGCAAGATGCCACCAGATGATTGACTGTGGGGTCCCTGCAGTAACTTTGAGAAGTTAGGTCCTGGGGAAAAGAGGACACTGCTAGCTTTCCTCTATACCTAGAAGTCATCTCAGCTATGATTGTGTCTGTAATAATATACTGGGGAGTTTCTTTAATAATCTATCAAGTTTTTATATGAACATAGGCTGGTTGAGGTGCTGTACATTGAATATACGTATGTAGTGCCGTAAGTCTACTGTATTATGTGCCACTTGTGCAGGGGGTGGGAGACTAGGGGCCCACCTTGCTCAGGGGCCCACCGAGGGATTCATCTGTACCCCTGTGGGCCATTCCGAGCCTGCTTACACATTAAGCCAAGTAGTGGCGGAACGTAAGGCAGAGGTGTAGCTAGGCTTTCCAGCATTCGGGGCAAGGATTTAGCATGCCCCCCGGGTTTTCCAATCAAATTTTTATAAAGAGGGAAAAGTTCAGTGGCACAGCAAATTTTATTAACACTAAGCCACTCTTTGAAATCCACCCAATGCTTAACTATACTCACCCAGTCCCACTTACCTAAAATCTATCATAGGGTACAGAATGGAATACACCTTGCAATAAATAAACCTACCTCATCCAGAGTTTCGCTGGCATGTTAGAGTGATGTCCACTGGATCCGGAACAAGGTCACTGTGGTGATAAAGCTAAAACAATAATCACATAAGGAAAAGATGGTAACTGCCCCTGTAAAAACCCCAGCAGGGGGTGCTGTGCTGGCCCTGTAAGACTGAGCCGTCCCAATGTATAACAGGGTCATCTAGGGCAGTGCTTTCCGTTAAAGGGGTACCCCACAGAACTAATGCCTACATTGTGCTTCTCACAGTAGTAATATCCACATTGTGTTCCCTCACAGTAGTAATATCCACATTGTACCTCCTTCACAGTAGTTATGCCCCATTGTGCCTCCTTCATGGTAGTTATGCCCACGGCAGAAATACCCACATTGTGCCTCCAGACTGCAGTTTTGCCCACATTATGCCCCCTTACAGTAGTTATGTTCTCCTTGTAGCCCCTTCACAATAGTTATGTCTTTTTTGTGGCCCCTTCACTGCAGTTATGCTCCCCTTTATGCCCACTCACAGTAGATATATCCACCTTTGCCGATGGCTCCCCACTTCACTATGTAAGCAAAGCAGAGAAACCCCCCAGCCGTTGCGCTCGGGGCTGTGCCCTGGCTTTCTCCCCCTTGCTCCGCCCCTGCATAAGGTGGCCATATACACTAAATATACCTAAAGAATTATTAGGAACACCATACTAATACGGTGTTGGACCCCCTTTTGCCTTCAGAACTGCCTTAATTCTACATGGCATTGATTCAACAAGGTGCTGATCTTTAGAAATGTTGGCCCATATTGATAGGATAGCATTTTGCAGTTGATGGAGATTTGAGGGATGCACATCCAGGGCACAAAGCTCCCGTTCCACCACATCCCAAAGATGCTCTATTGGGTTGAGATCTGGTGACTGTGGGGGCCATTTTAGTACAGTGAACTCATTGTCATGTTCAAGAAACCATTTTTCCAGTCTTCAACAGTCCAATTTTGGTGAGCTCGTGCAAATTGTAGCCTCTTTTTCCTATTTGTAGTGGAGATGAGTGGTACCCGGTGGGGTCTTCTGCTGTTGTAGTCCATCCGCCTCAAGGTTGTGCGTGTTGTGGCTTCACAAATGCTTTGCTGCATACCTCGGTTGTAACGAGTGGTTATTTCAGTCAATGTTGCTCTTCTATCAGCTTGAATCAGTCGGCCCATTCTCCTCTGACCTCTAGCATCAACAAGGCATTTTCGCCCACAGGACTGCCGCATACTGGATGTTCCCTTTTCACACCATTCTTTGTAAACCATAGAAATGGTTGTGCGTGAAAATCTCAGTAACTGAGCAGATTGTGAAATACTCAGACCGGCCCGTCTGGCACCAACAACCATGCCACGCTCAAAATTGCTTAAATCACCTTTCTTTCCCATTCTGACATTCAGTTTGGAGTTCAGGAGATTGTCTTGACCAGGACCACAACCCTACATGCATTGAAGCAACTGCCATGTGATTGGTTGACTAGATAATCGCATTATTGAGAAATAGAACAGGTGTTCCTAATAATTCTTTAGGTGAGTGTATAGTTCTTTATTTTGTCTTATGTGACAATTAGACCAACAATTGAGGAATAGCAAGGACTTCTCATGACCAGTACTATAATTGCATCACAAAGGAAGTTCTGCAAACATCTAGCGCAACTGGAACTGAGTGATTCACTGGCATCAAAAGGCAATATTCAGCAAGCCGCAGCCATGTCACACTTTCCATGTTCCCATTTTGACCGTCTCTGGTCTTGGATTTGGCAGCAGCCAAGATGGCTAAACAATTGACATTTCCCTTAGAGGAATCTTTCTGCTTATAGATGCAATAGACAGGAAAGTTGTTTATAAAAAAAATCCTATACAGCACTCGCAGCAGTTGCTAAGGGGCTTTAGCTACAGTCCTGATCGTGAGGGCCTTGCATATATGGTGAAGCCAGCTGACTAGACTTAGAGCAGGGTGTGTTTATAGAGGAGATCTTTTCCAAAATTCCATGTGACACTCAGACTGTCTTGAAGAAGCCTGATCTTGAATAATTCAGCAAGGAAGGCTTTGTGTGTTATAAACAATGGTTGAGGAATCACTGTGCCAACCAACAGATTTGGCTTTGGGCTAAATCTAAGAGCGTTATCCTGGTTATTCCGTGGTTTTCACCCTTTAATCCCTATAAAGGGATCTGGCCTTTGTTGCAGGGAATGCACCAGGCCATTACTTCTTGGAGTAGTCTCTATGTGGTTGGCTGCTGACCCAAGGGGGTTAGAAATCAAACAACAGGTGACGGATGCATCTCCAGACGATCTTTATTCATCGTACATCCATGAATGTGTACAAAAAGAGCAAAAAAATGTGCAACATTTTGGCTATATAGTAGCCTTTTTCAAGTATATTATTCAGTGCAAACGGTGAACATATATAGTACATACAGCTCCTCCTCTTGTTTGGAAGACCAATCAACAAACTTAGTAACACCCACTAATTAAAAAGATCCAATAAAACACCTCTCTGTAATATTACACAACACCTTCAGCTGATATTAATTAGTGAATATCTGTTACTTCATGGTGGATGGCGACTGTAGGAGATTCACATCAAGCACCGGATTCCACACTGGCGTCTCCGGATTTGTATAGCGCATGTCCGGAACATCATCAGTAATTGCCCCGCCATAGACAAAATTCATCATAGCATCATCTTACTTGAACTAAATCACATGATCCTAACAATCTCCGCCTGACTCCACACGTTATACATCGCTCAAGACGCGTCTTCATCTCCATGGAACCCCGCTAAGCCGCGCGGCACAATGATAAATAATATAATCGTGCAAATCATAATTGTGGTCAACCCCGGACAATAATAGGGTACATATACAAGTGTTTTCATAAAAATTATGTTATCATTAAGGCATAACTAATGATCAATAGTTCGATCCTGGTGCCTGATGTCATTCCGACGTCGTCCACCCATCATCTGTGAAAAAAAAAATAATAACATTAAAAACAATGCATTAAAAGCAATCTTAGCTCAATATTAATAGGACATAAATTCATACTACTCAATACCACTTACATTGAATTCAATATTGAGCCCATAAGGCTATAATGATCTCAGAGTGAAGATCCATTTCCATTCCTTTTTCCTCAGGATCCTCTTTCTATCACCACCTCTCCTTAGTATACCCACAGAGTCGATAACACGAAACTTCAATTGATTTATAGAGTGACCACACTCCATGAAGTGTTTGGCCACCGTTTTTTTCAAGCATCTTTTTTCTGATGGTACTCTTGTGCTTATTGATTCTTTCTCTAATCTCCATAGTGGTCTCACTGATATAGATTAAGCTGCGTGGATATTGGATCATATATATTACATCTCTGGATCTACATGTATAAAAACTTCTGATGTTGTATGTCTGTCCTGTATAAGGGTGTACAAATGTGTCCCCCTTTATCATGTTTCCACAATTGCAGCATCCTAAGTATGGGAAATTTCAAATTATACGTGTCGCTAAATATTGTTGTTTATCCTTCTGTGCGCTCCCTGAATCTGTTTTAACCAACCTATCACGTAAGTTGGTATTTTTCTTATATGCCATAACTGGGGGAGCATCAAATTCTCATATCATCGGTAAGCCCTTCTGTAAAATGTGCCAATCCATCCTCAAAATTCCCGCAATCTTGCCACTATGCCTCCCGAATGTAGATACAAATAGAATTCTGCCCGTCCAACTTTTAGCTGGAGCAGTAAATAGTGTAGTTTCCCTATTAATGGTTGACACCCTATCACTAGAGTTCTGTAACAATTTGCGAGGATAACCCCTTTTGGAGAATTTCTCGCACATCTTGGCAACTCTGTCACAAAAACATATATCATCAGATACCACTCTACTAACTCTCAACAGTTGGCTCCATGGGATTGATTCGCTCATACACCGAGGAAGGTTACTATCATATCTTAATACATTGTTCCTCTCTGTGGGCTTCTGATACAGATCTGTTTTAACAATTCCCCCCTCTACATATACCCTTACATCAGGAAACTGCAATTCACAGTTGGACGTCGTTCTTGTAAATTGTAATCCTGGGACCCCTAAATTGAGGTGTTGATGAAACTCCTCAAGTTCTTCAATGGTTCCACTCCAGATCATGAAAATATCATCGATGTAGCACCACCATCATCTGTTGCAACCTGGTAGTGTCGATAAGGTCCATGGGTGCCGCTCCTAACCATTATTACATTGTTGCCAAGGGGGTTAGAGACACCGGTGAGAAGCAGCAAGGGATCAGGCAAAACTTGTTGTCAGTAACAGGATGGAATCAATGCAGGCAGAGATCATACATATCTGTAAAACAGTCCAAAGGTCAGCCCAGGGACAGTACAGTGAACAGTTATGGGTCAAGTCAGAGTTTCATAATCTGGGAATCAGGTGGAAGTTGGTACATGGGCAGACAAGCAGATTATAGTGCCTTGGCAGGATCTAGCAAGCTAGTAAACCTATTCCTCAGACAAAGAATAAGATAAACAGCATGGTATATATAGCAGAAGCTGAAATAGCATATTGGGAACAGTTTAGCAACTGCACATATAGCCTAAACAGAGTTAACCCTTGCAGCATTGCATAATGAGGTGAGGATCAATAATATGCCTAAAAGACACACAGGACACTGGTACCTGGGTACTGGAGGTGCAAGACACAGGGTGAGTGGAGTGGTTCCTGAAGTTGTAAGCCGTGTACTGGGGTGGGCTCCCCAGGATACAGCGAAGTCACGAACGAGGAAAGCAACTCTGACACCAGCTTTTGCAAAAACTGAATTTTACTAACACGTTATATTAAACACAACCACAAAAGCTGAGAACATAAAATAGATTTACATACACCCTGCCCGAATGCTGAAACCCCTGTGTTGCACAGCACCGCGTCCCCTGATGGATGCCAAGCAGAAGTTTTTGGCTAATTTACCTACTGGCGGGCATAACTAAAACTGCCTCGCCGTACCTATCATTACCCTGAAACTAACACGAACAATTGGTTGGGTGCTTAGTATGGGCTGGCCTGCGGTACAACACAACAGTTCACAATCTTACTGTGCTCTATATTATTCCCCCTTCCATAACTAGTCCAGTAGCACGTGCCTGATTATTACTACTGAGCAAAACACTGATCTGAATGGAATTCGTGGGGGTGTTTATCAACTCCCAAATGTGCAATGCCCCTTTTAGTAATGGAGTCCTGTAGTACCAGTAGCAACACTTTAGAACTGACACAAAGCAGAGACTCTAACTAGCTAACTACAGAACTATTCTCAGTCTCTAGACGCCAACACTGCAGTGAGGTGCGTGCACGATCTTACCGACCCGGGTCTGCTGTTTATCCGCTGACAACTCAGAACCAAACAACCAGTCTCTCCAGCAAACATGAAGTCCCGCAGGGTGCAGCTTTGTTCCTCAGCTCTTATCAGCTTTCTTGAAAACAATCTTCCGTTCCCTGGACAGGATCCCTGGACAAGATCATCTTCACTCAGCTGCAGCTATGGTCACTGAGGGGTCTTCTCACTCCTGGATCCATCGGATTCTCTGCTCACACACAGCTCTTCAGTCTCAGCTAGCTTCTAAGATGGCTCCTGTTCTCCTTCTTCATTAAAACCACATCTCTTATGAATATGGAAATCTATATGCAGTCAGTCAGCTGTGCCTAGGAAACAGATCTTGTGGCCAAACAGCAGAACGTTAGTCCAGAACATTTCATTTAATCCACACACAAACAGTGTTCTAACAATAGGATCTGTTTCTCAATCTTACATACTCACCCAGAAAACTCTGTTGATGTGCCTTCCAAGCATGATATTTGCCGTTTTGGGCCTTAATTGACTCCTATTTTAAAAGGTCTCAGCAAGGATAACAGAGAGATGTTTCCCCTTTATACCAGGAAGATCTACTACAGGTCCTTTTGTCCCAAAGGGAACGTTGTGTTAAAAGTGAGGAAATACCAAATATAAGCAGGAACCTTCCATCTTTTGTAAGAAAAAGATTTCTTGAGGGAAAAAGTCATCACAGTTAAGACAAACTTTTCCTTCTGTCAGTGAGAGCAAGATTAGCTTTCTTTTCCACAACCTGGCAAGAGATTTCAACAGCTCATGGATTTGTTCCATAATCCAAAAAGAATATGTCCTAGAATTCAGAGAACTTCTACAATACAAGTTTCACCTGAATATTTCAGGCAAAATATGATTCTCATTATAATGGTTGACAAATTTGTTCTCAGGGGTGCCTGAGATATTTTTTGGGGGATTAGCCGTTTGCCATATGGGAAACATATTTTTATATTTAGTACGGGCGTTTTCACACGTTGCGATGCCCATGATTTTTATTGTTTTAATTATGTCTTTTTACTTAAATTTTGGGGAAAGAAGGGTGATTGGAATTTTTATATTTTATATATTTTTTTAACTTAAAAAATTATTATTTTTTAAAAATTTGCAATAGTTCCCTAAGTGAATTTGAACAGGCAATTATTAGATTGCTTTTCTCATAGACCTCCATGCATTAGCATTGTAGTCTATGGAATTACAGTATGTTCCTATGGAGCCCTGCCACAGACAGGCTCTCCATAGGAACCTATGTGCGGCAGCCTCGGATCATTCAGGAGGATCAAAGCTTCCGCACACACCATCTGACTCCCCCGATCCTCGCTAAGACAGGGTTCGTGCAAAAGAGGCTATGAAGATAACTTGTCTGAGTAACTCCACTCTTGTCCTCCACTCCTTTCCCCTCTATTTGGGCCCGCTGCACTTATTTTCTCACCCTGATTCTCCCACTCAAGATGGAGGACTTTTTGTCCTTTTTGATTGGGCTGTCATCAGTGCTGATGGTGTTAACAAAGATTGTGATAGTTCTTACAGCCTTCTTGAGAATAAAGGGAGTATTTGTAGTCCTGTTCCTAGATGACTGGCTGATTAAAATTTCCATCAGCAGTCCTTCTGGAGCTTAAATCGTTTCATTTGCTCTCAGATTCAGGAGAAGATGGGGTATCTTATGTGTTTGGTACCTGGAAGAATGACACATTTCTGAGATTTTGTTCCCTGAATCATTAGGATAATCAGTTCCATGGAAAAAAAAAACACAAAACTTTTCATCTATGCATTTCCTCTGATCTTCAGAAGCTTGGAAAAGTTGAGAGAGGAGAATGCAAAAGCCATAGTCAACCTTCTCTTCTGGTCACGCCAGACTGGGATTTCTTTCACTTGCTTCTATTGAAACAGATATTGGAAGCTTCTGGATCGCTGATATCTTCTGTTCAAAAAGTGATTTGGCATTCAAGACCCAAGCAATTATCTCTCACTCTGTGGGCCTGTAGAGTGTGGGGGTCTGTATACTGTGGGGGGGCTGTATACTGTGGGAGGGCCTGTATAGTGTGGGGGGCCTGTATAGTGTGGGGGGGGGCCTGTATAGTGTGGGGGTCTGTATACTGTGTGGGGGTCTGTATACTGTGTGGGGGCCTGTATAGTGTGGGGGGCCTGTATACTGTGGGGGGGGGGGCTGTATACGGTGGGGGGGGGGGGCCTGTATAGTGTGGGGGGTCTGTATAGTGTGGGGGGCTGTATACTGTGTGGGAGGCTGTATACTGTGTGGGGGCCTGTATACTGTGTGGGGGCCTGTATAGTGTGGGGGGCTGTATACTGTGGGGGGATGTATAGTGTGGGGGGCCTGTATACTGTGGGGGGCCTGTATAGTGTGGGGGGGGCCTGTATACTGTGGGGGGCCTGTATACTGTGGGGGGGGGCTGTATAGTGTGGGGGGCCTGTATAGTGTGGGGGGCTGTATATTGTGGAGTTCTATACTGCTGTACTGTATACTGTGGGGGTCTGTATACTGTATACTGTGGGTGCTGTATAGTGTGGAGTGCTATACTGCTGTACTGTATAGTGTGGGGGGCTGTATCGTGTATAGTTTGGGGTGCTGTATACGGTGAGGTGCTATACTGTGAGGTGTTGTATACTGTGGGGTGCTGTATACTGTGGGCTGCTATACTGCTCTACTATATACTGTGGGGTACTGTATAGTGTGGGGTGATATACTGCATACTGTGTGGTGCTGTATACTATAGGGTGCTAAACTGCATACTGTGGGGTGCTGGGGTGCACTGTAACACTAGGGTAAGCCGAGCCCTGGTCTCCTTCCTGCAGAGCGGTGCCCACTTCCAGCCTGAGCCCAGCTGCCCAGAGCACTGATCCTGACCCGCTGGAGTCTTCAGAACTGGAAGTATTTACAGTCATTCACTGTACTCTACCAGGGGTGTGGATTTTTTGTGTGTGTGTTGTGGTGGAGAGCGTGATTGCCTGCTAAGGTGTGGGAAGGCGGGATCCAGGGGGCCCAAGTAAATTTTTGCCCAGGGTCCAATCAATATTAAAGACGGCGCTGGATATAGGGCCTGTATGAATTTGGGGTCTGATCTGCGGTCTTTATTAATTTGGGGGCTGATCTGGGATCTGTATGAATTTGGGTACTGATCTGAGGTTTGTATGAATTTGGGGTCTGATCTGGGTTCTTTATGAATTTGGGGCTTGATCTGGGGTCTTTATATATTTGTGGGCAAATTTTGGGGTGTGATCTGGGGTCTGTATAAATTTGGGGTCTGATCTGGGGTCTGTATGAATTTGGGTCGAGATCTGGGGTCTATATGAATTTGGGGGCTGATCTGGGGTCTTTATGAAATTTGGAGCTTGATCTGGGGCCTTTATGTATTTGTGGGCAAATTTGGGGTATAATATGGGGCCTTTAAAATTTATAGACTGATCTAGGGTCTGTGGGGGGCTGATCTGGGGTTTGATGCATGTTGGACTAGTTGCTGCAGGAAAACAGAACACACCATGCATCTGCTGCGGCCCTGGAGGAGTTGAGCAGAGGATGAGAGTGGTGCTGGCTCTGGCTGCAGTAGTTATTTATGTAAATCACAGTGGTAGTACTCATACCGATGGTCCTGTACCCTTTCTTCCTTTGGGGTACACCGTGATGTTGGGACTATAGTCTGATGGTTCTTGGGGTGCCCGTATGGGTGTTATGGGTCTGGTACAGGTGCAAAACAGGAGATATAGGTGCTGTGGCCAGCAAATGGTGCTGGAGTCAGTAACCAGGCAAATTTTAGAAAACAGACAAGTCTCTCTTTATTAAAGTGCAGAGTTGGAGTTGTAGTACATCCAACAGTATTAAAACACAGGTTAAAACAATTCACAGTACAAATCTTCCCTGAAAACAGTGAATGGATATAGGCCAAATCGAGGGTTGTAGCACTCCTCCTCACTATCTTTCAAAAGTCTATCTCTGCAGAATCTAAGGCTGACAATAAGGCTCTCATAAACGTGTCTGTGATTGCCAGGCTGAGGGGTATAGGATTAAGATACGGCTGGCCAAGACTGTGTCAGAAAGTGGAAGGGTGTATCAGCAATGTCCCTCTCACTGTAGTAAAGTCTCTTTCACCCTTAACCCCTTAAAGACTGGGCCTATTTTCATATTTTATTTTTCCTCCCCAAGTTAACTGTATTTTATTTTTCCATTAAAATAGCCGTATGAGTTTTTTTTTTGTTGAAGGACCTGATGCATTTTTTGATGCATCCATTCTTACAATGTCTTGTATTGGAAAATGGGAAAAAAAAATTGTGGGTAAAATTAAAAGAAAACAAAACAAATTCTGCAAAGGTTTTTGGGGTTTTTGGAGTTTTGACATCATGGTGTTCACTGTTAACTAAAAATGACATGACATCCTTATTCTGCAGCTCAATATAATTATGGTGATACCAAACTTGTATAGTATTTATTTTGTTTAATTACTTTAAAAACCTTTGGAAAAAAATTTTTTTTCTTTGCATCCCCATTTTCTGATAATATTTTTGGTCAACAGAGCTGTATGAGGGCTTGGTTTTTGCTGAACGAACGGTAGATTTATTGGTACCATTTCTGGAATATTTACAACTTTTTGATCACTGTTATTTCACTGTATATCATTGTATATTTTTTTGGGGGGACAAGATAGCGAATCCCGTTTTCATTTTTTTCTGTTATGGTGTATCTTTTTTATTGTATATATATTTTTACTGTCAAATTTGGAAAGGGGGTGATTTAAACTTTTAATATTTTGATGTTTTTGTTTTAACTTTTTTTTACCTTCTTGTTTATTAACTATTAGCCCCCTTATCCAAAGTATAAAACATGCCCTCCAATGCCTGGGCCCATCATATAGATTATACTTACCCCGCTCCCCGACACCCGCGTCGCTCCTGATCCCACTGCATCTCCCTGTTGCGCGGATCAAAACATCCTGTGACTGGGGGAACAGCCAATAGCAGACTACCACGGAGACAAGCCTCCCTAGCTTCACCCACAATGCTAGGTAGGCTCAACCCCGTTGTGGTCTGCTATTAGATGCCCTCCCCCTCGCCAGATGTTTTAATCCGTGCGACAGGGAGATGCAGCGGCAGCCATGCGGGGATCAGGAGCGACGTGGGTGAGGCGAGCGGGCATTGGGGGGCATATACTTTGGATAACCCCTTTAAGTCATTTTAAACCACAAAATTGGAATGTAATTATGGCGGCATACCATACGGCAATAACGGTAGTGTCCATATGCTTCAATAGAGCAGAACGCCTTGTTGGGAAGGTGAGAAATACATACATGTCAGAATGAATCTAGAGTTTGGCTTTGACATATGAAGTGTGTGTCTAAGTTTTCTTAAATTAGCAGCAGGTGCTGAGAGAGAGACCAAGGTTGACTGTTACACAGTGGGTTGTGGAACCATTGTGTGAACTGAACAGATTTGACTTGGGACTACTCACCTATTGATTAAGCTCCTTCCCATAGGGGAAGGGCCTTAAGTACCAAAATGTGACCAGCCATACGCAGGTGGGGATTAGCGCTCGCAGCCTGCGTGGAGGGACAGAAGTACCCCAGCCCACCAGGAAGAGGAGGGGATCAGGAGGTGGGTCCGCACCACTGGGAACCAGGAGACAGAGGCAGGCAAGCAGAGAAAATACAAAAAAATGTAAATGGATATACACTTATTGCGCAAATTTGATACATAATATTTTTTTGGATATACTGAGAGCATTGGAGGAGAAATAAGGAAGATTACAGTCACGTGATATGAAGTACAGACTCCCTTTCATTTATGTGAGGTTGCCTGTTGGGTGGAACAAGAAGGAACAGCCGAACCATGTACGTGGTGGTGATGACGCGTTTTGCTGTGTGGTGTACTGTATTGAAGTTTGTAGAATGTTTGTATGTGTTGTACATGTTGCTGTCTCACCTCTGTATGAACTCCCCATACACTGCTCTGCGCTGACTATAGAGCCCTTGGCTTCTCTGCAGTTCCCTCCGAAGTGTTTGCTTTGGCAGCTTCCAAGTGAGTACAAACATTTCTTCCAGGCAGATCAATCACTTTGGCACCAGGATAGAAACACAAAATGCTGTGGCAATATGAAGCAAGTCTGAAGCAAACCATGTGTGTCACTGACCCAGCCGCATGGACCAGACAACCTATGCAGAAATACAGGTTCATGCTTTGTGAAAGAAAACTTTGTACCGCAGAAGTCAATGCGAACATGTACGTACATTATACCAATACTTTATCCATATTGTGGTAGTCTTGGAGAGATAATGTATATGCAATGAGAGTAAGATTGTACAGAGACACAGGCTAATTTCCCTTTCAGTCAAATCCAGGGTCACCATTGGTCTCTACTTCTTGGTCCCTTCCTGGTCCCACTGGCCACAGATCTGCCTCATCCAGTGATTGGCTCAGTGGTCATTTTGTGTGTGTCAAGAAGGATGAAAGTGGTAGTAGTCCCAGTGGTGCTCCTTGGGCCAAGCAGTGATAGGAAGGGTACACTTTTACTTCCCTTCGGGGGACTCCCTGATTTTAGGGGCTCCTTCCTGGTGTTAGGTGGGGTTCACTAGATGGGGATGAATTTTGGGGAGCAAGGTAGGGGTCCAGAGGATGGGCCATGTAATACAGAGTTATGATGATGCAGACGGCAATGTGGCCGGGTAAATGATGAGGCCGGTTTAATGCAACAAGTCCACTGTACTTTACTGAGATAGTTCACTGTACATATTGAGCGCAGTCTTGACATACATGGTTTACCAAGGCTGTGTATGGGATGCAGCGGGCCCTGTAAAACTTCCCTCTTAGTCTCCTTCTATATAGTCTGCACAATCTTCCTAAATCGGCCAAGAGGTGCTACTTTATTCTCACACACTCACTATGTTGGTATTTCTGCTGTATCCAAGCAGAATACAGTCTTTCAACAGATGTCCAGTTGTTCTTTTATCAAGATGGGGAACCTGAAGTTTATTGCTCCTACCAACATGCAGGGAAGTATGTCGCCTCAATATAAATGCATTTACATTCTCTGCAAGGTGCTCTGCACTTTACCTTATGGCCACTGAATTCAGTAGGTCTTTCCCTCAGGGGCTGGCACGTATGCTGTCACTTTGCTGCTTTTAATCCACAGGGTGAGAGGTTTCCCTGTACAGCTCTGCTCCCTTGCTGGTTACACATTCATAGCTTACACTAAACTAAAATCTTCCTTCTCTCACCAGAGGAAAGTGTGGGGCCAGCCCTCCCTAGCAACAGTAACTGAGAAATTCCCATTCTCTCCATATTCAGCTTTTGAGACATACAGCAAACAAAATATGACACATTAACACTTGCAAAGGGACACTGCAGATAGATGATAGATAGATAGATGAGGAGTGGACTTCTATTCCTCTTCTGTATTGTGTGGCACAGTACTACCAACAACACTGGTTGGTGTGAATTTATGAGTTTGTAATAAGAGACTAGAAATACAAATACATTCTCTACACAGTAATGAATTATAAATACAGTTACCTTCAGTAGCATTGTGTCCTACAGACAATAGCCAAACTACAGGACATGATACATCTATGATCACATTTCTTCCATTAAAAGAGAATTATTCACCCCCTGAACAATAGAGAAGGGAAATAGCCAGCCGTAATACCCCAGAGCAGAATTGATGGCTAGTAACTGGGGAGACCACTGATATACCCCAACAAACCATTATATATTCCTAGATAAACTCTATCAACACAGCCCACGCCAGAATACGTGTGAAATTGTAAAGGCTCTAATGAAAATCCTTATGAGGGGGGCAGGAATACTCCGCCGCCCCTCGCGGCGGCCGCACCAAGCCGGGTGGAAATGGGTGGGGGGTGAGGGGGCGGGGCGGAGGGGGGTTGGGTTTATGGTTTTTTTTTTTTATTCTTGTGTGTTTTTTTTTTGGGTTGTGGATCCCATGCCTATGTACTGGTATTAGAGCTGACTCCTCTGGTCACAGATTGTTTTGTTGTATGTGTCCGATATATGGCATGGAGACGATACACTGTCTAATGTGCGCTATTATAGTATATCTGATTGGAAATTTGCTTTTATATTGTCTGTAAAATAAAAATACAAATAAAAAAAAAAAAAAAAAAAAAAAAAACACTTGCAAAGGGACACTGCAGATAGATGATAGATAGATAGATGAGGAGTGGACTTCTATTCCTCTTCTGTATTGTGTGGCACAGTACTACCAACAACACTGGTTGGTGTGAATTTATGAGTTTGTAATAAGAGACTAGAAATACAAATACATTCTCTACACAGTAATGAATTATAAATACAGTTACCTTCAGTAGCATTGTGTCCTACAGACAATAGCCAAACTACAGGACATGATACATCTATGATCACATTTCTTCCATTAAAAGAGAATTATTCACCCCCTGAACAATCAGGACCCAGCCTGACTCATCCTGGTAACACAATGAATAGCACATGGTTGTCATACAGTTATCTCGATCTACTAAATATTCATGAAAAAAGACAGTAACAGGAATATGATGTGTAAGTTCTGACAACATCCAGTACCGTTATATATGAAGCAGTTTATTATACGCCTGGTCAATGCAGCGGGCGCCTCCCCCCAGGGCCCTTTAAGAGTAGTAGTACTTGTTTTGTGACGCTAGTTGCAAAGAACCAACAAGGGCACAGGGCCCCTTTTAGTGATACTGTGGATGGTACCCAGGTGTAGGAATGCCAGAGTGATGTAGGATGGCATAAATGTCCCTTAATGTTGATGCACGTGTCACGGTGCTCCTACCTGGATATGCTGGAGCCCAGGTTTTTGCCCCGAAGCAATAAAAAGGGGGTAGTTGAATTAGGGGGTGAAGAATAAATTGAGTCCGGACCTTGTGATGGAGTTCAATAACAGTTTTATTGAATAAACGTTTCTCCAACAGTTTCAGACTTTGTCTTGGTTCCCAGCAGGCTTTAGCATTAACTATGTAATAAAATATTGAGGCACTCAGGTTTAAAATTGAGCAATTCAAGTGTAGCTTTATTTAATATTTTCTGCATCATCCATCTGCCCGTGGTATATATAAATGACAGACTATTTCTGACCAGACGTTTCGGTCACGATGGACCTTCATCAGCGGTCATATTATCTGGAATAGTATTAAATACATGTTTTGAATAGGTCGTTTACAGAGGCAGAGCATGAAGTTAAGTAACATGTAACATTGTAATAATAATCTAACAATAAATAATTCACAAGCAAA
Organism: Bufo gargarizans; assembly: GCF_014858855.1. Taxonomy (NCBI): domain Eukaryota; kingdom Metazoa; phylum Chordata; class Amphibia; order Anura; family Bufonidae; genus Bufo; species Bufo gargarizans. The sequence goes on along the minus strand of NC_058080.1, from coordinate 659,620,326 downwards.
ATTAGATATAGGTATAGCAGCAAGGTAGGAACGTGTCCAGAGGTTGGTAAATACATGTAAATACATAGAATCCGTGAAACATAATTCATATATTTATGGTAGTAGAAAAACATGATGGTTTAAGGAGCATGATTATATGGGGATTTGATTTAGAACATGATTGTACAAAACATGGTCATATCGTCTGTATCGAATACAGCCAAATATTACATGAACAAAAACAGTTACCAACATTAGAAATGCACAGTGTTTGGACCTGAAATAAATACATAAGATGAAACTAGGTTAACCAATAAAGACAGTAGCAAGGTGGTAATGCCACTCTGGGGCGTTACATCATGTCAAGTCCTAGACTTAAAATATAATGTGGTACTACTACATACACTCCAGGTGCCATTTAAAGGGACCGTGACAACTATATTTTTTTTCGGCCAAGGCACATATCCCTTTTTTGTAATCTGTTTTTATTTTCTCTCAGTAGATTTTTTTAAATTCTATTTCTTGTACATGATTATGGGGGCGACCATCTTGCCTGACCTTTTGCTAACAGCATTTAGAGTTATGCCTTACAGTAGCCACCATGAGCCACATTTAGAGCTATGCTTTATAGCAGCCAATAAGGGGCATAGAGTCAATGAACAAAAGAGGATCCATTGACTTCTATGGGAGAGTTTTCAAGGCATGCATTGTGAGCAGTGCAGAGTTCAAAACAGTAGATAAGCTGTGATGTCACCTATTCTGAATGGTGGATTGTGTGTTGTGTATATTTAGGTGATATCTGCCATTGTAATCCTGCATGTGATAATAATGAGATGACTGCTGAAAAAAATCTGTACAGACCAACAAGTGGAATCACTAACCCCTATTACAAGTCTCCACACATTTCCCCAATGTTATTAGTTTATCAGGGAACTGTTACAAGAACAATATTTACAATTAAAATGCATAGCTTAAAATAACCATATGTGGAAACACCACACCTACTAATAGATCCACTGGCTTGATATAGCTTAGGCGCTCATTCCGCCCTTAGTATAGTCCATAAGTCTGTGGGTGTAGGTCCAACACTGTTTGCCGTAAGGGTACGACCACACGGCGGGGTCATGATCCATTCTAGTTGCACCCAGCAGAGGTCAAGAACCATGTGGCCAATTAGGCAGCTGCTGCCTGATATTTAACTAATGTGTAGTCTTCATTAGTTAAATATCAGGCAGCTGCTGCCTAATTGGCCACGCAGTTCTTGACCGCAGCTGGCTGCCGATCGGATCACGACCACTCCCTACTAGAAAATCAATAACAAGAAATGTAATCCTAGGCAGTCTCCTAGAATGTGGACCTACAATGAGAGGTAAACAGAAAGAGATTGTGGCGCTCACCAGGCTTGTTTCACACGGGAAGCACGGATTGCGTTGGAAACCAAGCGCCGATATCCAGACTATGGCAGAAGAAAATTTGTGCTGACCTCCAGCTTCCATACAGTGACAGCCTTAATTCTTTATGTAGCAATAAAAACGACAGTGTATTCACACTAAATTGATGTGAATACACTGTCGTTTTTACTGCTACATAAAGATAAAGGCTGTCACTGTATGGAAGCTGGAGGTCTGCATGAATTTTCTTCTGCCATAGTCTACAATGAGAGGTACGTTTATATAAGATGATCTTTCCTGACATACACAATACCATTCTATAGATGTTAACATTATGGATTAATTAGATGAACTGCTGAGTAAGGAAAAAAAACAGGACTTAGCTGTACATCCAACAATGTGGTCATTTCATAGAGACATATTGGCCCAAATGGTCATAAGGAGATGAAAATATGGGATGGATTGCCATTAGCCGTGGGAAAGAGCTGCTGGTTTCCATAAGCAGGTTAGAGGAGTGTTCATTATTTGAGGAAGACCAGACAAATTGTTAGGCTTAGTGGCCAGAGTGAGAACTCCAGGATTTAAGGATTTTTCAAAATATAGATAGTGTGGGGACTCGCTCTGGTAGACAGAATTAGCAGACACAGTATAGAGGCAAGTTCTTTAGATCAAACAGTTCAGTGTTTTATTCACACTTTAGGCAAGTGACAAAACAAAGTCATATTCAAACAAAAAGTCACCTTGCGGTGTTGGTGGTAATTCACACCATGTGGCAATTCTGCCTCAAAGAGTCCTTGAGGATAGCAGAACCAACCTTTACGCCAAACAGGTTGCAAACCTTCATCCAGACACAAGGCTCCCAGATCCTAACACATAGACCTGGCTTCTGAGTCCAGCTGCCTATTTAGGGACAGCCAGGTGCTGCCAAAACCCGGACCGGCATTTAAAATCCAGTCCGGTACTTGACCTCACCTGGCTGTAAATCAGCCCAGCAGCACATGCTGGAAGGAAAATACCAGTTTTTCCGGACCAAAACTCTCACTGTGTCACATACCCCCCCTTTGTTCAACCCTGAGGGGGTGAACACACGCCGGACAGTGTATCCGGGACAGGGCATCCGCGTTTCCCTGTAACCAGCCTACAATGTGTTCTACCAAAAACGTAAAGTTTTGTAGGGAGAGGAACCATCGGGTGACCTGGGCATTTCTGTCCTTGGCCTGGCTCATACACTTGAGAGGGGAGTGGTCAGTCACCAGGCGGAATTTTCTCCCAAATAAATAATAGCGGAGAGATTCTAGTGCCCACTTGATAGCCAGGCACTCTCTCTACAATACTATACCGGGTCTCGGCTGGGGTGAACTTACGGCTGAGGAAGACAACGGGATGCTCCTCCACGTTGACTTCCTGAGACAATACAGGACTGAGGCCTAGTTCGGAGGCATCGGTCTGTACTACGAACTCCCTATTGAAGTCGGACGTCACCAAAATTGGTGACCTGCACAGGGCCGACTTCAAAGTGGAAAAAGCCTCATCCGCCCGCTCATCCCAGTGAACCATCACTGACTTGTGTCCCTTCAAGAGTCCTGTCAAGGACGCGGCTAGAGTAGCAAAGTGGGGAACAAACCTCATGTAATAGCCCACCATTCCCAGGAATTACTTTATTTGCCTAGTGGTGACCGGTCAGGGCCAATTCCGTATCGCCTCTATTTTGTTCAAAACCCGATCACCCTGGTTAAAGATCCGGACCCGAGCTTGCCGAATATAGACCCGACTCTGGGCTCGCTGAGCTGCCTCCAAATGCTCCCTAACAAGAGGCAACACTGTCTCTATCCGATCTTGCATCTGGGTAACATACTCAATGACACTTTATGTGGAGTGGGTTGTTGTTCCCACGCCTTTTTGGCCGCGTCCAAGAGACTGCGAGGGTGTCTGCCATATAGCAGTTCGAAGGGCGAGAACCCAGTAGAGGCCTAGGGTACCTCTCGCACTGCGAACATGAGATAGGGCGGAAGGAGGTCCCAGTTCTTCCCATCTGTAGACACTATCTTTTTCAACATATTTTTTAATGTTTGGTTAAACCGTTCTACCTGGCCGTCCATTTGGGGATGGTAAACGGAAGTCCATAGTTGTTTTATATGCAGCAACTTACAGAGTTCCCTCATCACCTTGGACCTAAAAGGGGTCCCTTGGTCAGTCAGAACCTCTTTAGGTAGTTCTACTCGGGAAAACATCTCCATTAATTCCTTAGCTATGAATTTGGCCGAGGTATGTCGCAGTGTCACCGCCTCCGGGTATCGAGTGGAGTAGTCTAGAATGACTAAGATGTGTTGATGCCCTCTGGCGGACTTCGGTACTGGGCCTATGAGGTCCATAGCTATTCGGTCAAACGTTACTTCGATAATCGGGAGAGGTACTAGGGGACTACGGAAATGTGGCTGGGGGCTAGTTATCTGGCAGGTCGGGCAAGACTTATAAAACTCTTCCACTTCTTTGAATACGCTGGGCCAGTAAAACCGCTGTAGAATACGATCCTGAGTTTTCTGCAGCCCCAGGTGACCCCGAGAACGTGTTGGTGGGCTAGATCTAACACAAGCTTGCGATAAGCCTTGGGGACCACCAACTGTTCAATAGGTTCACCCCGTAGTTGGTTTACCAGATACAACATATCTTGATGAACCACAAAACGGAGAAACACTGACTCTGCCCCAGGTTGTTGTGGTTCACCATCTACTATTAACACATTTTCCCAGGCGCGGGATAGGGTTGGGTCCCGACGTTGGGCAGTACCAAAATTATCCCCGAAGACATTGAGGTCTGCCAATTCAGGACCCAGCGGCAAGTCCTCCACGTCTCCCACCATTACACTTAGCGGGGTTGTCTCCTCCTCTTCCACCGAAGTGGCGGTCACCCCTACCACTGGCCCTTCAGTTTCAGGTTCCCAGGTCTCCCCCCTGAGCCGGGCCACTCTGCTAGGGTTAGCAGGCCACAGTGCCGGGAAGCCCGGGAAGTCTCTCCCTATTATGAGTTCATAATGTAAATTGGTGGCGACGGCCACCTCATGGGCAGTGGGATAGTCCTTTAAGTCTCTATAGGACACCAGACTCCCTGAGTCCAGCAGAGCTCACGCCAGAGTGTCTCCCACTTCCACCTGGCACAGGTGGCTATTGTCTATAGTCTCTGGGGTACCTGTTGCACACAACTTCCTGGCATAGTTCGTATCCATGGGTTCGCCCCGATAGGGACAGTCGGCCCTTATGTGAACAGGCTCCTAAAACCGCCAGCAGACTAAGGGAGTTAGGTCTGTAGGTGGTATATCCCGGGCAGGTTTTGCTGGCACCAGTCGCCGGGTCTGGGGTGGAGATTTCCGGAGTCTGACTGCCCCCCTCCCAAAAGAACCCCCTGTAGAGTCCTGGTAGCCTCATAGTGCTCCACCAGGTCGACCATCTCAAGAGCATTACCAGGAGACACCTGGCCGATCCAGTGCTGGAGATGGTACGGCAAAGCCCTCCAGAATACATCAGCCAACAGACAGTCCAGCATAGTAGTCGAACTCAGCACGTTCGGCTGCAGCCATTTTTGCAACAGGTGTAACAGATAATAATACTGAGGTCTCACGGGTTCAGCCAGGTTAAACTCCCACTGATGCACCCGCTGGGCTCGGACCAACACATTTACCCCCAGTCTTGCGAGAATCTGACCCTTTACTGTGGTGTAATTGGCCGCTTGATCATCTGGTAGGTCGAAAAACAGCTGCTGGGGTCTGAATGCCAGGGACGGAGTTTCGACCTCAGCCCACTGATCTCGGGGTAGTCTCTCCCTCACGGGCATTTTCTCGAACACTGCCAGATAGGTATCGATGTCGTCTGAGGGAGTCATCTTAGGGATTGCCGCACGGACCGCTTTTAGGGCATCGTGGACGCTCTGGCATGCTCCTGCCGCTTGTAAAGCCATTACATGTTGCAATAGCAGCTGGATGGTTTCCTGCTGCTGCTTATTAGCCTCCCACTGTTGCAAGTTAGCCTCCACGAGGGCTTTAACGACAGCTTCCATGTTGTCGAGAAATACGGGTTGTAATCTCGCTGGTTTGATGTAAGACATACAACCATGCCCGGAAAAACTAAAATATTTCAGCCTTCACGCCGGCCTCACTGCACCTGCCCACATCCTCCACCAATTGTGGGGACTCGCTCTGGTAGACAGGATTAGCGGACGCAGTATAGAGGCAACAACAAGGTCTTTGGATCAAACACTTCAGTGTTTTGTTCACACTTTAGGCAAGTGACAAAACAAACTGTCATATTCAAACAAAAAGTCACCTTGCGGTGTTGGTGGTAATTCACACCATGTGGCAATTCTGCCTCAAAGAGTCCTTGCTGATAGCAGCACCAACCTGTTTTTACGCCTAACAGGTAGCAAACCTTCCTCTACACACAAGATTCCCAGATCCCAACACAGAGACCCGGCTTCTCAGCCCAACTACCTATTTAAGAACGGCCAGGTGCTGCCAAAACCCGGACTGGCATTTAAAATCCGTTCCTGTATTTGACCTCACCTGGCTGTAAATCAGCCCAGCAGCACATGCTGGGAGGAGAATACATGTTTTCCCAGACCAAACCTCTCACTGTGTCACAATAGTGAAATGGAAAACGATAAAATAATCCCAAAAATTCTTAAAAATATGTTTTACAAACTTGATTTAATCAATAGGTCATTTTCTGTTCACACATATTCCCAAAAGGGTGGCTACTTTCTTTACCCACAAAAGCCTGACTTTATAGACCAAGCCCCACTCCCCTTTGGCCATGTGCCATCTCCACTAAGGCACCCCCCTTGCTGCCAGTAGAGATAGCCTTTCGGTTCACCCGGCGGTCTTTTCGCGGCAAACTTTGCTCGTTTGCGATTCGCCAAACATGCCATTATATGGAGATGTCCGCCGGCGCCATATTCTTTTACATTGTGAAGAACTTTGACCCATGACACATCCATCAAGTGGTACAGGGCAGCCAATTGAGACGTTTCAGCACATGGACATACCGCCTACCTTATAAATAAACCTGATCTGGCTGCCATTTTACATTCAGTCTTTTGTCAGTGTAGGGAGAGGTTGCTGTGTGGAGCAGGGACAGACTGTTAGTTTCACCAAACGCTAGCTAATAGGGCCACAAAAGTCCTTTAAAGGACTGGTATAGGTGTGCTATCGATAGGTGTGACTTACTGAGGGGTGTAATATACTTATAATATACTTTCTAACATAGAAAGTATATTATAGTGCATTTTGTATAGTGCAGCAGTTGTGCACGGTTCTGCTGCGATACCGCAGCTATATAGAGGGACAAAAGCTATTGGAACAAATAATTTCTACTGGTGTGAAATACCAGTTGCCCCCCCAAAAAAATTGATTGAAGAAGGAGTGTGATATACCAATAATATACTTTCTATATAGTGCATTTAGGTAGTGCAGCATTTGTTTGCGGTTTTGCTGCGTTACCATTTTGTATAGTGCAGCAGTTGTGCACGGTTCTGCTGCGATACCGCAGCTATATAGAGGGACAAAAGCTATTGGAACAAATAATTTCTACTGGTGTGAAATACCAGTTGCCCTCCCAAAAAAACTGATTGAAGAAGGAGTGTGATATACCAATAATATACTTTCTATATAGTGCATTTAGGTAGTGCAGCATTTGTTTGCGGTTTTGCTGCGATACTGCAGCTACACAGAGTGCCAAACGCTATTGGAACAAATAATTTCGACTGGTGTGATATACCAGTTGCCCCCCCCCCAAAAAAACTGTTTGAAGCAGGGGTGCTATATACCAATAATATACTTTATATATAGTGCATTTAGGTAGTGCAGCATTTGTTTGCGGTTTTGCTGCGTTACCGCAGCTACAGATAGTGACAAACGCCATTGGAACAAATAATTTCTACTGGTGTGATATACCAGTTGCCCCCCAAAAAAACTGATTGAAGCAGGGGTGTGATATACCAATAATATACTTTTTATATATTGCATTTGGGTAGTGCAGCATTTGTTTGCGGTTTAGCTGCTTTACCGCAGCTACAGATAGTGGCAAACGACATTGGAATAACCTACTCCTGTGGCCTAAAATATTTCTAGGCTCCAACAGTTCAGGACACATTTCAGAGAATTTCTCTGTAAGACACATAAAAATGTCCCCTGATTAAGATACATATTTTTTATTGGAATTGTTGTCATTGATCCCTCTCTGGTATGTCACTGTCCATGTTGTGGGACTATTTGTACACTTCTATTAAGTATTTGGTGGCTGCAAATATGAGCTGAAGGTTTTTCAGGTTCGCCTGCCATTAAAGTGAATGGGGCCCGCTGCGAACTTGCGGTTTGCGAACATTTGATCGCGTTCGCGAACCGTCCCGACCGATATTCGTCCATCACTAGCTGCCAGCAAAAGAGGGAAAAAAAAGTATCTGAAGTTGTCAGATTAGCTGCCGGCGTGGTAGTGCTTCTCTCCCTCTTAGGCGTCCTGCACACGAAAATTTATTTTTTCCGTTTACGTTCCGTTTTTTGCTTTCTGTATACGGAAGGTATACGCAACTATTCATTTCAATGGATCCGCAAAAAAAGCCGAAATGTATTCCAAATTCATTCCGTTTCCGTATTTCCGTTCCGCTGAAAGAACTTGTCCTATTATTGCCCGCAAATAACGATCCGTAGCTCCATTCAAGTCAATGGTTCCGCAAAAAAAACTGAATGCATCCGTATGTCTTCCGTATCCATTCTGTTTTTTTCGGAACCATCTATTGAAAATTTTATGCCCAGCCCAATTTTTTTATGTACTTACTGTTTAAACATTATTGTATGATTCCGTTTCTGTTTGCGATCCGCAAAAATGGATCACAAATGGAAACCAAATGGAAAAACGGAATGGAAAAAGGGAACGTAAACGGAAACACTACTGAAACAAAAAAATTGAAAAAATGATTCGTTTAAAACGGACCGCAAAACCATACGGTCGTGTGCAAGAGGCCTCAGTCAGTCACAAGAGCCATGTCTGCTGGGTCTAGTGACTGACTGATGGGATAAGAAAGCCTCAGTCAATCAATTTGTTGCTGCAGCTCATGCTCAGACAGTGCATTGTGGAGCCACTGAAAAGGAGGACACCCAAGCATCAATCCAGGCCCTGCACCGGACGGAGGACAGGGAGCCAGAAAACCGGACTGCCCAGCCTAAAACAAGACGTTTGGCCACCCTAATTCCCAAAGTTTAATTCACCTGAATGGCCCCGTTAGAGAGCCCCCTACTAGGCCGCAGCTGAAGCCTGTGCTACCATAACAACAGCGTAGTGCTGTCCTCAGCTACTTCAGTACAAGAACTATATGCAGACAGCATTACCTAATCTGACAATGATTATAACCCCCTGCAGGATACCAACAGGACACCAGTGATGGTGGGACTTGGATTAAGTTAACAGGTAAAATTACCTCAGGTTTATGTCTCTCAGACTCCATGACACATCGTTTCTAAGTGACAGTTTTACCACTGTGGGAGGAGCCTAATTGTGTGTACCCGCCCACAATTACTGGCCTTGGAGTCATGGGGAGAGAGAATTAACAACACTGGCGCATCCATCTGCCAGTCTTGATCTCCTTGCACTGGTGTGAGATGCGCCCAAATTATTAAGAGGCGGATTATCAGGCACATCTCTGCCCTGCTGTGCTCCAGAAACTGAAGTCTATGCCAGCTACATGCTGGCATAGGACTTCAGCTATAACTCACGCCACTTTCAGGCGATGGTTATGGTAAATGCGGTGGGCAATGAGAAGAGACGCCCCCTCCTGCTAAGCCAAGCCCCCTTTTTTCTTAGCACTTCTGTGCCATAATCTGCGACTTTTTTACACCTCAATAGTGTGGTAAACAGCTTAATAAATGTCCCTCATGGAGTCATCGATATAGCAGCCACAATGTGGCTGAATAACGTAAAAGCAGAGAACCAATATAAATACCAGGGGATGACTAATTTGTAATTTTTAACTAAAGCAGACCTTTAACCCCTGCCCGATGTGACGTAATAGTATGTCACATGTCGGGTCTTTAAAGATGGCGCCCGCTCTGTCAAACCTGACCACGGCATCTGCGCGCTCTCTTCCGGGTATGCTCCTGCTACCTCGTGGGGTGATCAGAGGAGCCGGAGCATGTATAAGGCAGCCCCTGTCATTAAGGCTCCTTTCACACCTGCGTGCAGGTGTCCGCTCGTGAGCTCCGTTTGAAGGGGCTCACAAGCGGCCCTGAATGCATCCGCCTGCCAGCGCTCAGCCTCCGCTCCGCTCAGTGAGCGGACACCTGAACGCTGCAAGCAGCGTTCGGGTGTCCGCCTGGCCGTGCGAAGGCGAGCGGATCCGTTCCGACTTATAATGGAAGTCAATGGGGACGGATCCGCTTGAAGATGACACTATATGGCTCAATCTTCAAGCGGATCCGTCCCCCATTGACTTTCAATGTAAAGTCTGAACGGATCCGCTCAGGCTACTTTCACACTTAGAAATTTTTCTAAGTTATAATGCAGAACGGATCCGATCGAACGCTAGTGTGAAAGTAGCCTAAGGCTGGGTTCACACGGGCGTTGCGGGTGACGTGCGGGAAAAGATACGGGTGCGTTGCAGGAAAATGTGCGATTTTTCCCCGCGAGTGCAAAGCGTTGTGATGTGTTTTGCAAGCGCGTGAGAAAATTCGGCATGTTTGGTACCCAAACTCGAACCCGGACTTCTTCACAGAAGTTCGGGTTTGGGTTAGGTGTTCTGTAGATTTTATTATTTTCCCTTATAGCATTCTTAATACAGAATGCTTAGTAAAATAGGGATGGAGGGGTTAAAAAAATAAAATAAAAATTTACCTCACCTCCTCCACTTGTTCGCACAGCCCGGCTTCTCTTCTGTCTTCTTCTTTGATGCCCAGGAGGAAAAGGACCTGTGGTGACATCATTGCGCTCATCACATGTTCTATCACATGATCCATCACCTAGCAGACGAGGACGCTGCACGCTTCTTCGCTCGTGTACAGAGGCGGGGCGCCATCTGCGCTGTGGAGCACATCGCTGGCGCCCCGCGATAGTACCCCTCCCCTTATGCGGGGCCACCGGACCCAAGACTTCAGGCGATAGCTTCCCAGGATGGTCTGCATGGAATTTTCTAACCAGTCTAGGGGCATGAACCTCCCTAGCTGGTAGCCAAGACCTTTCTTCGGGTCCATAGCCCTTCCAGTGGACCAGGTACTGCAAAGAATTACGCACTCTCCTGACATCCACGATCTTAGACACCACATTCTCCACAGAATCATTAACAAGGACCGGCGGAGGCACGGCTTGCAATGGTACAACGGGTTCAACATATTTTTTAAGTAGAGATTTGTGAAACACATCATGAATGTGGAATGACTTGAGCAGTTCCAACCTAAACGATACCGGGTTAATCACTTCCGTAATTTTATACGGCCATATAAAAAACGAGGAGCACATTTTCTAGAAGCTACCTTGAGCGAGAGATTCTTGGAGGACAAACACACCTTTTCCCCAACCTAAAAGTTCACCCCCTTAGAACATCTCCTATTGGCCTTTATTTTTCTGAGCATTCTGAACCTTTTCTAGGTTCGATTGAACCCGAGCCCAAACTGTGCACAGTTCAGAGGAGACCCTATCCGCCTCGGGGATAGAGGAGATGGATGACCCAGAATGAAAACGAAGATGGAAACTATAAACCATAGTTACAAAAGAACGGGGAGACACCAGCATGGGATAGGGTAAGCATGCATGGGATAGGCATAAGGCTATCCTTCATATAAGATAGGGCCAGGGACTATTCATAGGATTCAGATATATTGGGCAGACTAGATGGGCCAAATGGTTCTTATCTGCCGACACATTCTATGTTTCTATGTTTCTATGTAATTAACACTATTATTCAGAGCACATTCGGCCAATTGAAGCTATTTAACCCATAATTGCTGGTCATCAGCAACATAAGACCTAAGGAATTGTTCCACAGACTGATATAGGCAATCAGTCTGCCCATTACTCTCAGGGTGGTAGGCGGACGAAAAAGATATTGAAATCTGGCATTTCTGACAGAAAGCCCTCCAAAACTTGGACACAAACTGCACACCTCTGTCGGATACAATATTCTCCGGAATACCATGTAATTGTACAATCTGTTTCACAAATATAGACGCCAGGGACTTCGCATTTGGGAGTTTAGACAGGGGAATAAAATGAACCATCTTGCTAAACCTATCGACCACTACCCAAACCACAGTCTTACCCTCCGCAGGCGGCAGGTCAGTGATAAACTTCATCGAGATATGGGACCAGGGTCTACTGGGAATGGGTAGGGGTCGTAGGTCACCAGCAGGACGAGTCCTAGGGGTCTTAGACCTAGCACAAACCTTGCAGGCCGACACATAGGACTTGACATTACTATCTAGAGTGGGCCACCAATATGATCTAGAAACCAGCTCCTTAGTGCCCTCAATACCAGGATGTCCACAAAAGGCAGACAGTCAGAGACGAAACTGTACGGGAACTAACAACTTATCTGTTGGGGTGGGTGCCGGGGCCAGATGTTGTTTAGCCTTAATGAGAGCCGTGATATCCTGGGTCAGGGCTGCTACAGAGATATTAGCTGGTAGAATGGATTCAGGTGGTGCATCTGTAGGCTGAAACGCACGGAAGCTCCGAGACAATGCGTCAGCCTTCGCGTTTCTACTTCCTGGCCTGAAAGTGATGGAGAACTCAAAACGTGTAAAAAACAATGCCCATCTGGCCTGACGGGTATTTAACCTCTTAGCAGACTCGAGAAATATTAGGTTCTTACGATCAGTGACAACAGTGACACAATGTTTTGCCCCCTCCAGAAAATGCCTCCACTCCTCAAATGCCCATTTAATGGGCAACAATTTACAATTCCCTATGTCATAGTTTCTCTCGGTGGGGGAAAATTTTCTGGAAAAGAAAGCACAAGGGCTCAGGTTAGTAAGGCTAGCAGGACCTTGTGAGAGGACTGCTCCTGCCCGGTCCTCGGACGCATCCACATTCACAATAAAAGCTTTCTCCTGATCTGGCTGGATCAGAATGGGAGCGCTACTGAACGCCTTCTTTAGGGTTTTTTAATGAAGTTAAGGCCTCAGTACCAGAAAGACACATTTCTCTTGTTTAGCGGATAACTGATTCTCCCTCAAAACCTCCAACACTTGTCTAACATGAAACACATGAGATTTGAAATCAGGGGAAAATGTCAAAATGTCATCAAGGTAGACAATGACAAATAAGAAGTTTTGGAACACAGCTGGGGCATTGCTGAGTCCAAAAGGCATAACCAGATATTCAAAGTGCCCAGCCGGAGTATTGAACGCTGTCTTCCATTCGTCTCCCTCCTTGATTTGGATTAGGTTATATGCCCCTTTCAAGTCAATTTTAGAAAACCAGGTCGCCCCTAGTACCTGGTAAAACAAATCTGGAATCAATGGGAGGGAGTATCTATTCCAGATAGTAATCTTATTTAATTTCCGGTAATCGATACAAGATCTGAGACCACCATCCTTCTTCTTTACAAATAAAAACCCTGCCCCTATCGGAGAGACAGAGGGTCTAATGTGCCCCTTAATGAGACTTTCTTTAATATAATCCTCCATGGCCTTGCGTTAGGGCTTAGAAAGATTATAAATACGCCCCTTAGGAAACCTGGCACCCTCTACTAACTCTATTGCACAATCATAAGGTCTATGGGGTGGTAAAGCCTCCGGGGTCAATGATGAGAACACATCAGTATATTCCTTAATGACTGTGGGTAATGTATCAGATTCTACTGAGACCCCAACCTGCACCACAGACAAGTACGAGTCGCACTTAGGTCCCCATTTAACCAACTCCCCTCTGCTCCAATCTATAGTGGGGTTGTGTAATTGGAGCCAAGGCATCCCCAGTACCACCTCGACTGGTAAGTTCTCCAGCACTAACAGGGAGCATTTCTCAGAGTGACACACCCCCACAGTTAGAGAAATCTCTGAGGTACACGACCTCACCGTACCACCCACCAGGGTAGTGGCGTTGATAGCCATGATGTGGATAGGCGTAGGTAGAAAAAAAATTGGAATACCCAGTCTTATTGCATACTCACAATTAATAAAGCTGGCCGTTGAGCCAGAGTCAATAAAGGCCTTACCCGGCCACTTATTTACACCCATAGATATCTTTATAGGTACTAAAAGCTTACTTTTCGTAATATCGGGGTGTACCTGGTCTTTAGGTTGCCTTGCCTTGGGAGAATTGAAGGAGAGGATCTTTTTAGGACACTGGTAATCCAATGGTCAGGATCTCTGCAGTAAAAACACACTCCACGTCTGCGGCGCAGATCCCCTTGGATCATGCCGATCTGCATGGGTTCTTCAGAAGAGACCTCTGCTTAGTTCCTGGGACTGACCTCAGGCTGGACCACCATCTGATAAGAGAACTGTCGTTCCTGTCGTTTCTCTCTAACCCGTCGGTCGAGTCGAACAACTAGGATCATCATTTCCTCTAGAGTCTCTGGAAGCTGATAACTCACTAGAAGGTCTTTCAGGTTATCCGACAGACCTGACCTAAACTGACTCTTAAGAGCTGGTTCATTCCCCCCTAAAGGGAACACACCACCTTCTAAATTGGGTGCAATACTCCTCCGCGGGTTGTTCGCCCTGAACCAGTGCCTTAAGAGCGGTCTCGGCTACCAGGGCCCTGTCCGGTTCTTCATACAGAGTACCCGGGGCCTGAAAAAAACCCTCTACTAATGCTAAACAACTGGCGTCAGCTGGTAAAGAAAACGCCCACTCCTGGGGATCACCCTGTAATCGGGAAATGACAAGGCCCGCGCGTTGACTCTCAGAGCCGGAGGACAAGGGGAGCAAACGGAAATAAAGTTTACAATTCTCCTTAAGAGAAAGAAACTTCCTCCGGTCTCCAGAGAAGGGCTCTGGAAGATTAATCTGTGGCTCCATATGCGGACTGGGGGCCTGAGGGACGGAAGAGCCTTGTCCTAACTCAAAAGAACAGAGTTTTTCCCCTAGCTCCTGCACCATCTGCGTCAGGTTAGAAACGCAATCTGTCAGGGTCACCAGAGGATTCATGATGCAGTGGTTAGGTTTGGCCTGTTATTCTGTAACGGTCGAGTACACACACACACACAGGGGGAAGGAAAGTGACCACTGCGTTCCACACACACCCCTGGCCCTGCCTACTTGCCTGGCAAGTCCTAATGACAGGGGACAACTAGACAGCAATCCCTAGCTTGGAATAAGTGCTGGGAGGATAGACCAGACAAACAACAGAACGTGAACGGACCGAGTCAATACCAGAAGAGCAACGAAGTACAAATGGAGCAAGCAGAGAATAGTCAGGAGAAGCCAGGGTCATAAATATCAGGAGAGTCAAGAAGTACCAAAGGAGTCAGCAGAGGATCGTCAGGAGGAAGTCGGGGTCAGAATTCCAGGAGAGCAGCAAAGTACACAAGGAGCAGGCAGATGATCATCAGGAAATAGCAGAAGGAAAGTACGCCAGGTAATGCAAATTCACAGCAGGAACCTAAATAACAGGCAACCTGTGGCCAGCAGGCTGCCTGTTTAAATACTGAGTAATAGGGGTCATGTGACGTGGCCAGCGTCACATGACTTGCCCTGCTGCAAAAGGCTGAGCACCAAGTGCCCAGCTCAGTGCTCAGGCTTCTTCTAGTTGTTGGGGGGACCGAGGACGCCGGCCGTGCTGAGCATGCGCGGCCAGATCCGTCCCGCCCCCCATCACCTAGGAGACGAGGACGCTGCACGCGTCCTTGCTCCTGTACAAAGGCAGGGCACCGTGACAGTTATAAGGGAAAATAATAATGATCGAGTCCCCATCCCGATCGTCTCCTAGAAACCATGCGTGAAAATCGCACCGCATCCGCACTTGCTTGCGGATGCTTGCGATTTTCACGCAGCCCCATTTACTTCTATAGGGCCTGCGTTGTGTGAAAAACGCACAATATAGAGCATGCTGCGATTTTCACGCAACGCACAAGTGATGCGTGAAAATCACTGCTCATGTGCACAGCCCCATAGAAATTAATGGGTCCGGATTTAGTGCAGGTGCAATGCGTTCACCTCATGCA
Source organism: Bufo gargarizans (assembly GCF_014858855.1). Lineage (NCBI taxonomy): Eukaryota > Metazoa > Chordata > Amphibia > Anura > Bufonidae > Bufo > Bufo gargarizans. The sequence continues at coordinate 659,604,814 of NC_058080.1, read as the reverse complement.
TTGAACCTGCGCAGAAATCTTGCCCGTGTGAAAGGGGCCTAAGAATGACAGGAGGCTGCTGCATAGTATTTTCTGTGGCAGGGCTCTATAGAAACACAGTGAAATCATCATAGACTCAAATGTTAATGGAGTCTAAGAGAGAAGTAATCCAATGATTGCTTGTTATAGTTCAATGTAAAACAAAATTTAAAAAAATTTAAAATAAAAAATATATAAAAATTCAAATCACCCCCATTTGCCCAAAAGGAAAATAAAAATAAAAATACACATCACGGGTATTGCCGTTTGCAAAAACACCCATAGTTTCAAAATATAACATTTTTTATCCCATACGGAAAAAGGCGAAACAAAAAAAGTGTCAAAGTGGCTGAATCTCCATTTTTTGTTGTTTCTCCTCCCACAAAAAATTAAATAAAAAGTGATCAAAAAGTTATAAACACCCTAGAATGAGTTAAATGGAAAGTAAAGATTTCCCCACAAAAATGAGCACTTACACAGCTCTGCACACACAAGTTCAAAAAAGTTATATATTTTTTTCAAGTTTATTAATTTTTTTCTGTATCAAAACGCAAGAAAAACCATACATATGTGGTATCACTGGATTTGTACTGACCTGGAGAATAAAGAACACAAGTTAGTTTAAAAAAAAAAAAAAAAAGTAACACTGTTGCAGAATTGCTTATTTTCCTATTCCACCCCATTTGGAATTTTGTTACCACATCCTACTACATCCTATGCAATATTAATTGGTGTCTATAGAAAGTACAACTTGTCTCGCAAAAAGAAGCCCTCATATTTGACAGAAAAATCAAAATGTTATGGCTCTGGGAAGACAGGAAGCGAAAAACTAAAATGCTAATTGGAAAATCACCTCATCAGGAAAAGGTTAATACTGTTGTATTTGTGTGTTTCTTGGCATTATATGACTGTGGGAAATGTTCACCTAGTCTGTAGAAAATGGATGCCTGGTGGTTAGAGCTGTTGCCTTTCAGTCCTCCTAGGTTAGGATTAGCCACGCACAATGAGGGACATTTATCAAGCCCTTTACACAATTATTGTAAAAGGTAGGGGCTTCATACTGCCTGTCGCATTTACTAACTTTGGCGTTAGGTATAGCTGATGTCTATGCCAGCCTGTAGCTGGCGTAGACTTGTGTTTCTGGTGCACAGCAGGGCAGAGAAACGCCTAATTTATTAAGAGGCATCTTGGATATAGGTCATCAATATCTGAAGCCTGGACAAACCCTTTAAGTGCATTCACTATGGAAATCTCCTGGTTCATTGTCACAACCAGACAGCTGAGAAGCTCTGACAGAGGCCTTTCAGAACCTCCTCCTTGAGTTCTCTTTGTTGTGCTGTTCAGTTCCTCATCTCGTTAGCCTCTCTCAGCTGTCATGGAGTTGGACTGATTACTTCCCTTTAAATCCCTCCCCATGGTGCATTGCTGGACGGCTTATACTTCCTCCTGGAGTGTGTGTGCATGCAGACCTTGTTTTCCTGTCTACTACAAAGTTAATTGCTGAACATTTATCTGTTATTTTCTTTTTGCTGGATCCCAGGTGACCCTGACTCCCTCCGTGTCTGGAGTAGGGAGCTGGTGGTCGTGTCCCCTCACTATTGTAGGGTGTTCAGGGGTTATATAGTCGAGGTACGTGGATATGCAAACCTCCACCTTTCGGATCTTTGCATAGGCTGAGCAGCCAGGGATAGTCTCAGGTCTTGTGCAGGGGTCTCCCTTTTGGTTCCTTAGCTTTGGATCTACTCAGTCATATATGCATGTTGCTTTGTCTTGTTTCCTGTACACCGTCCGTGACATTCATGTGCTGAATGTAAAGTTAATGTAGACCGTACAATAGCATAGGTTGTCCATGTAAGCTAGCCATTTACTGTGCGGTATGCATTTCTTTGCGGTACCACTCTTCACAGAAAAGTGTTGCTTTTCAGTACAGTTAAAATAAAGGTATACTGACACATAGCCCACATACACCGAACGCCCTATGGACTCCTGCATGCTCAAAATGTAGTGTGAAGATGCTATGTGAACATAGCCTTAGACATACGTGCAGATGCTTGCGTACACTCTTATGTCCAGACTTGTGGCTTGTTTTGAACAAAGCGATTATGACGGACTTGGAGAACTTAACCTAAATGACCAGACTTGTAGATCAGGGGAAAAAATCAGCTCCTGTACATGTGATAGAGCGAGTCAAGAACAGAGGATCCCAGCCAGCCAGCCATTAAAACTCAAGCTTCTTAGAAAAACAAACACTTTCTCAGATAATGCTTTGATTAGCTTTAAGAGTTTTCAGTTTCATAGTTTTAAGAATAATAATCAATGTTCAGACAGAGCAGATGATCCAGAGCCGGAGAAAAAAGCAGATCACATTAAGAAATGAATTAAGGGCAGATGCAACAGAGAAGCTTCTGGTTTGGAGATTTGTGGACCACACAAAAGATGTAATTAGTTCTCCTATCAGTCTGTCAGGTTTTGGAATCACAGCAAGGATTCTGGGAAACATAGGAAATCAGGACTTTATGAAACTAATTGCTTTTGACCCAATCTGATAGTCTGTATCTGAAGGTGATCAAGTCCAAATTTCATGCTATATTCACTGCAACCTTCTAGAGCCCAGGCTAAAGTTGGCCTGGAGTCAAAGCCGTAAGTAGATTTAATCAGAGGCACATGGAGGTACAGTAGATGGTGTTTTCCAGAACAAATTATGTGTTTAAAATATTAAACTGGGGCACTTTGTGATATACTTGCATTTCAAGATGTGTTTGTATCCCTGTGTCTCTCTGATGGCCCTGAGATGCTCGTTTTTAGGGGAGTCATTGGGAATGGAGGAATGGCAGCACACATCAGATACTCTGCATCATCCTCTAAGCATGCATGACTCAAAAACACCATGCATGCTTAGCCCTCAGCTGTCACTGTGCTTCTCACAACCAATGAGAAGAGCTCAAAGTTCAAAGAGGGTAACAGGAGTTGGTGTGGTCAGGGTAAGTCAAGTAGGGAGAAGGTAGACTGGAAGCAATTGGAGTCTAGGAGGAGAACAGGTGAGACACTGTCCCTGATGGTCGTAATATGCGCAAACCAGAGCATGCATTACTGAGACACTGAAAAACATGTACTGAAAAATGTATTAAAGGGGTATTGTTATATTGCACATATCATAGTTAGACCATTTTTTAAAATTCACATCACTTTAAGAAAACACCTTTAAAGGATTGTTTTGGGTTTACATCTACATCCTTTAGAATAATGAAGGTTGCTGTAATTTTATAATGTATTTCTATTTTCTTTATTGCTCCTTTCTTCCGTTCTGCAGCTCTTTCTTATTTCCTGTGATGTTATGTCCATGGGCGGGACATTTATGGGGGAGTGTCAATGTAAATAGCTGAGTGGGAGGAGCTATAAACTAGCTGGGAGTTGTTAGGGGCAGTGCTGAGCTGTGGCAGATGAAGGAGAAGTGCATCATGGGTTTGGTTGGATACAACAGGAAGTGCTACATACAGGATGGAAACAAATCAGAGTGATTGGTTTACATGGTGAAAACGGGTCAGGAGAGTCCAAATTTATAAAAAGAAACATGGGGATGATGTACATATACATTTGTAAAGCAACTGTATTCGTACATCTGTTAAATACCATTGTAATCCCAGAAAATTACTTTAAAGGGAACCTGTCACCAGTTTTATGGTGTCCTAACTAAGGGCAACATAAATAAGTGACTGATTCTCTTAGCAAAATGCTGGGTCACTTACTTTAATTGACCCAGTCAATCTGCCAACATCTTGTATTGAAAAGCTCCACCTGATAATGATGAGTCATGAATATTCATGAGCTCCTGACTCTCCCCGCCAACCAGCTGCTGATTGACAGTTTTTTTCCATATGAATCAGCAGCAGGTGGGCAGGGGAGTGGCTATAGCTCTGAATAAAAAAAAAACGCTGGACTCACTGACATCACGCTGGACTCAAAACAGCTCATTAGCATGCGGCATATGGCATCTTTGTGTGTATATTATGAGGTAACCATCTGTCATACCAGTAAGTGAATACATCTAAGGTACTTTTTTGCAGTTAATGATTGTATATAATTAGTTAGATTATAATCAAATATCCACATGACAGGTTCCCTTTAAATCTTGTTATAAAATGCATCTGTAATATGTCCATGTGCCCACAAAGTGTCCCAAAATATGTTGGCCTTTCTTTTTTACCCCATCACATTCAATATCTTATTATTAAGATATTCATCGAAACAACTGACAGATGAAGTAAATAACATTGATGGTCTGATAATGGCCCCTGTCTAGGGGTGAGATATACAGATTAGGCAACTGGACAGTCAGCTCAGTCAGTTAAAAGGGGTTTTCTCCGTTAACTCTTTATGCGACTGTCAGAAAGCCTAGAGATGTACTTGGCTCTCTCCAGCAGTTCCGTAGAGCAGTCCCATTTTAGAAAGAAGACACCCCAAGGTATTTCGTGATGGGCATAGTGAGTTCATGGAAGTTTTTATTTTTTGTCACAAGTTAGTGGAATATGAGACTTTGTAAGAAAAAATTAATTAATAAAATCATCATTTTCCGCTAACTTGTGACAAAAAATAAAAAATTCTAGGAACTCGCAATGCCCCTCATGGAATACCTTGGGGTGTCTTCTTTCCAAAATGGGGTCACTTGTGGGGTAGTTATACTGCCCTGGCATTTTAGGGGCCCTAATGCGTGAGAAGTAGTTTGAAATCAAAATGTGTAAAAAATGCCCTGTGAAATCCTAAAGGTGCTCTTTGGAATTTGGGCCCCTTTGCCCACCTAGGCTTAAAAAAAGTGTCACACATGTGGTATCGCTGTACTCAGGAGAAGTTGGGCAATGTGTTTTGGGGTGTCTTTTTACATATACCCATGCTGGGTGAGAGAAATATCTCTCTAAAAGACAACTTTTGCCATATTATTTTTACAAAGTTGGCATTTGACAGAGATATTTATCTCACCCAGCATGGGTATATGTAAAAAGATACCCCAAAACACATTACCCAACTTCTCCTGAGTACGGCGATACCACATGTGTAACACTTTTTTTCAACCTAGGTGGGCAAAGGGGCCCACATTCCAAAGAGCACCTTTAGGATTTGACAGGGCACTTTTTACGCATTTTGATTTCAAACTACTTCTCACGCATTAGGGCCCCTAAAATGCCAGGGCAGTATAACTACCCCACAAGTGACCCCATTTTGGAAAGAAGACTCCCCAAGGTATTTCGTGATGGGCATAGTGAGTTCATGGAAGTTTTTATTTTTTGTCACAAGTTAGTGGAATATGAGACTTTGTAAGAAAAAATAAATAAATAAATGAAATCATCATTTTCCGCTAACTTGTGCCAAAAAAAAATATAATTCTAGGAACTAGCCATGCCCCTCACAGAATACCTTGGGGTGTCTGCTTTCCAAAATGGGGTCACTTGTGGGGTAGTTATACTGCCCTGGCATTTTAGGGGCCCTAATGCGTGAGAAGTAGTTTGAAATCAAAATGTGTAAAAAATGCCCTGTGAAATCCTAAAGGTGCTCTTTGGAATTTTTGCCCCTTTGCCCACCTAGGCTTCAAAAAACTGTCACACATGTGGTATCACCGTACTCAGGAGAAGTTGGGCAATGTGTTTTGGGGTGTCTTTTTACATATACCCATGCTGGGTGAGAGAAATAGCTCTCTAAAAGACAACTTTTCACTTTTTTTTTATACAAAGTTGGCATTTGACAGAGATATTTATCTCACCCAGCATGGGTATATGTAAAAAGACACCCCAAAACACATTGCCCAACTTCTCCTGAGTACGGTGATACCACATGTGTGACACTTTTTTTAAGCCTAGGTGGGCAAAGGGGCCCAAATTCCTTTTAGGAGGGCATTTTTAGACATTTGGATTCCAGACTTCTTCTCACACTTTAGGGCGCCTAAAATTCCAGGGCAGTATAAATACCCCACATGTGACCCCATTTTGGAAAGAAGACACCCCAAGGTATTCCATGAGGGGGCATGGCGAGTTCATACAAGATTTTTTTTTTGTTTTTTCTCACAAAGTCTCCCTTTCCGCTAACTTGGGACAAAAATTTCAATCTTTCATGGACTCAATATGCCCCTCAGCGAATACCTCGGGCTGTCTTCTTTCCAAAATGGGGTCATTTGTGGGGTGTTTGTACTGCCCTGGCATTTGAGGGTCTCCGCAATCATTACATGTATGGCCAGCATTAGGAGTTTCTGCTATTCTCCTTATATTGAGCGTACGAGTAATGATTTTTTTTTTTTCGTTCAGCCTCTGGGCTGAAAGAAAAAATGAACGGCACAGATTTCTTAATTCGCATCGATCAATGTGGATGAAAAGATCTCTGCCAAAAAAAAAAAGGAGGGGAAAGGCGTCTGCCAGGACATAGGAGCTCCGCCCTACATCCAAACCCACTTAGCTCGTATGCCCTGGCAAACCTGATTTCTCCATTCACATCAATCGATGTGGATGAATAAATCATTGCCGGGATTTTTTTATTTTATTTTTTATATACAAAGTGTTTGCCAAAGCATATGAACACCGCCGCCCCCTCAGCTTATAAGCCTCGGCAAACATATCTTTTTTACTGCAGAGGAGAAATCTCGTCTTGCAGTGCCGCATACACCGACTTTTGTGTAATCTGACAGCAGCGCAATGCTTCTGTCAGAATGCACATCAGTGCTGCAGCTGGTTCATCGGTTGGTCCACCTAGAAGGTTAAAAAAAAAAAAACAGGCCGCAACGCAATACATTTATTAACATTATATAACATTAACTTTTTGAACAGAACATTAACTTTTTTGCTTACCGGTGATTTTTTATTTTTTTTTACCTTTATAGGACAAACCTCTCCTTCCCCATGAGACAATGTGCAAAGCGCAAATCACCCAGAGATGTGGCGAAGTACATTATGCACTTTGTCCCAGGTAAAAGGAGAGGTTTGCAGCAGCTGTAAGTGACAGGGCCCTAATAGCCCTGTGTGCCTGTCCTGTGAAATGCAATCCCTATGCTAATAGTGTACCTGTGAGTGGTACGTCCGGAAACACTCCCCTAAGCATAGGGCAGGGTGGTCAGGACAGTCAGGACAGACATAGCGGGTGTCACGCCTTATTCCACTCCTGCTACACACAACATCTTTTTCGGGGTGGCAGTTGGTCTGAGGTACCAGAAACGACATTGGGGAAATTTCGCTCGTTTAGACGGCTCACTACACTGGTGGATGGGGCCACGGAACCTCCTGGATACAGGAGGTTCTCGATGATCTCTTCCTGAAATTTGAGGAAGGATCCTGTTCTCCCAACCTTACTGTAGAGAACAAAACTATTATACAGTGCCAATTGAATGAAATATACAGACACCTTCTTATACCAGCGTCTGGTGCGGCGGGACACAAAATAAGGAGCCAACATCTGGTCATTGAAGTCCACCCCTCCCATGAGCAAATTATAGTCGTGGACCGAGAGGGGCTTTTCAATAACACTGGTTGCTCATTCAATTTGTATTGTCGTGTCTGCGTGAATGGAGGAGAGCATATAAACGTCACGCTTGTCTCTCCATTTCACCGCAAGCAGTTCTTCGTTACACAAGGCAGCCCTCTCCCCCCTTGCAAGACGGGTGGTAACGAGCCGTTGGGGGAAGCCCCGGCGACTAGGTCGCATGGTGTCACAGCAGCCAATCTGTTCTAGGAACAAATGCCTGAAGAGGTGCACACTTGTGTAGAAATTGTCCACATAAAGATGGTACCCCTTGCCAAATAAGGGTGACACCAAGTCCCAGACTGTCTTCCCACTGCTCCCCAACTAGTCAGAGCAACCAACCGGCTCCAGGGTCTGATCTTTACCCTCATAGACCTGAAATTTGTGGGTATAGCCTGTGGCTCTTTCACAGAGCTTATACAACTTGACCCCATACCGGGCGCGCTTGCTTGGGATGTATTGTTTGAAGCCAAGGCGCCCGGTAATATGTACAAGGGACTCGTCTATGCAGATGTTTTGCTCAGACGTATACAAATCGCCAAATTTGGTGTTAAAGTGGTCTATGAGGGGCCGAATTTTGTGGAGCCGGTCAAAAGCTGGGTGGCCTCTGGGACGAGAGGTGCTGTTGTCACTAAAGTGCAGGAAACGCAGGATGGTCTCAGATCGTGTCCTGGACATGGCAGCAGAGAACATGGGCATGTGATGAATTGGGTTCGTGGACCAATATGACCGCAAATCATGCTTTTTGGTTAGGCCCATGTTGAGGAGAAGGCCCCGAAAAAATTTTAATTCGGAAACTTGGGCGGGTTTCCACCGGAAAGACTGGGCATAAAAGCTTCCCGGTTTGGCGGCTATAAATTGAGTGGCATACCAATTTGTTTCTGCCACAACTAAGTCCAAGAGCTCCGCAGTCAAGAACAGCTCAAAAAAAACCATTGCCGAACCGATCTGAGCTGTCTCAACCCGAACTCCAGACTGGTGCGGCTGAAGTTGGGGGCTGCCAATTAGGGTTTGCCAGCACCTCAGGGACTCTAGGGGCTCTACGGGCCTGTCTCTGCGACGGGGGAACTACTGCATGTGCCACCGTACCAGCTTCAACTGCCCTTCTGGTGCTTGCCACTTAACCATGTTGTACGGCAGTGCTGGTACTAGGTCCAGGATGGGCTGCGCTGCTAATGTATGCCTCACCACGTAATCCGACAGCGCTAGCCCCACTCTGCTGCCCTTGAAGCGGATCCTGCGCAACCTGTGGTCTAGCAACACGGGGCCGGGTACGCCTGGTGGTATCAGGGACCTCAACCTCCTCGTCCGAACTTTGGGTCAGACTGCCACTGCTTTCTACAGGTTCATATTCTGACCCGCTGCATTCGTCAGAGGATTCGTCAGAGGCTTCTCATCCGACTGGGTCAGAAGCCTGTAGGCCTCTTCAGAAGAATACCACTTATTTGCCATTTGGTCAACTAAATTTAGGGGGTATTCCCTGAGACTACCCAAGAAAAAAAGCAAGCCTGTCTTACAAATGGGAGGCTAGCGAAGTACCGGAAGCCGCTGCGATTGATAAAAAATATCAAAACTGATTTTTTTTATCGCTGCAGCGCTTGTGAAGTGATTGTGCAGTGATAAAAAAATATATATATATTTTTTGTCACTGCGGCGGGGCGGGCGTAGGTGAACACACGTGTGGGCGACCAATCAGGCCTGATCGGGCAAACACTGCGCTTTGGGTGGAGGGCGAACTAAGGTGACACTAATACTATTATAGATCTGACTGTGATCAGTTTTGATCACTTACAGATACTATAAAAATACAAATGCTGATTAGCGATACGCTAATCAGCGAATCAGTGACTGCGGTGCGGTGGGCTGGGCGCTAACCGACGCTAACTGCCTAACAAAGGGGCCTAAACTATCCTAAACCTAACAGTCAATACTAGTGAAAAAAAAAAAAAGTGACAGTTTACACTGATCACTTTTTTCCCTTTCACTAGGTGATTGACAGGGGCGATCAAGGGGTTAATTGGGGTGATGGGGGGTGATCTGGGGCTATGTGTGGTGTTGGTGTGTACTCACTGTGATCTGTGCTCCTCTGCTGGAACCAACCGACGAAAAGGACCAGCAGAGGAGCACAGAAGCCATTTAACACCTTATATTTATAAATATAAGGTGTTAGATGGCTTGTGATTCGTTTTTTTGAAAATCAGCCTGCCAGCGACGATCATTAGCTGGCAGGCTAATGACGAACTTGTCCTCTAACTTTTGCCGGCCCGTGATGCGCATGTGCGGGCCGGCTGTGAGCGAAATCTCGCGTCTCGCGAGATGACGCGCCGACACGCCAAGGAGGAACAAAACGACCGCCTCCGGAACGCAATCCTGCGTTAGGCAGTCCGGAGGCGGTTAATAATGGGGGGGTGTTAAGTATTAGAAAAACATGACTGCTTTCTTCCAAGTACAGCACCTCACCTGTCCACAGGTTACGTGTGGTATTGCAGCTCAGCTCCATTCATTTTAACTCATGGACAGGTGTGGGCTCTGTTTCTCAGCAGCCATGTTTTTCTTTTCCTGTAAAACCCCTTTAAAAAACATTCATTATAGTCACATTAGATTCTGAAAACTGGTCCTAATTGGCACATTCCTACAATATCGTGGTCCAGTATGAAATGTAATATAACATAGTAATAAGTCTGATACCTCCTCAGTGTACATTATATGCCGATGACTTGTCCTAAGAAGTTTCTCTGTGGTCTATGTGGTCATAGGGAGTACTAATCGCCGGCTATATTTATTAACCCACTGGCATATTCTGGCATGGCTATCCCAAGTTATATCAACAGATGAAGAAAGATCCCTGTGCTCATCCCTAATGCGCTGTACACGTGTGAGGAGTTCTCTAATTCCTTCCAGCAATTTGTCAAAGACTTTTCCTTCTGGTGAAAGACATGGGCTAAATACACTAATTATATCACCCTTCCAAGTGCAGAATTGCACAAATATGTTACTCTGTGCTTTTCCTTGGGGGAGAGGGGGTGACCAGACCTAGCCAAAAATGATACAGATTACAAAGTAATGCCTTTATAAAGTGATTCTCCCCTAAGCTCCTCTTTATTAACTGCCCCAAAGGAAGAGAATTACTACTGCTGTGGTGGTCTAGCTCCTTCCCCTGCACACATGCTAAACAGATTAACATGCTTAGCCTGACCTGCTCAAAGCCAGGATAGAGTTTCCCCATCACCATGTGGAAATTAACCTGTAAGTGTCAATGGTCAGCTGTAGAGGAGGGGATCCAGCCTGTGCCAGCAATGTAAACAGCCCGGCCCAGGCTTTGTTACTCTTGGCTTTCCCTCCCCAAGAACATGGGGCTAAATATTTATTAGAAGTGATTTGGTTCTTGTACTGAACTGAGGCACATTTCTAAGGCACTTTATTTGATTATTCTTGGCACAGGACTGTCTTCTTTAGACTGGAAAACTTAGGCAGAAGTTTGTTTTATAAGGGGGTTGGGGGGGTTAGAGAAAGAGTTAGAGGGGAGGGGAAATAATAGGGAGAGAGATACTGTAAGGAGAGAGAAGGGGAAGAAGGATGAGGACTGCAGAGAAGAGGAGGGAGAGAGAACAGGGCATATGTCAGCATCCTTATGAGAAAGATCACATGGGAGAGATAGAAGACCAGAAAAGTTCATCAAAGATATACAGATTTTTTAAATAAACATTATATCATCCAATACTTGTTGACCTGTAAATGGCTTTAGTCTAACAACTATCCCATAAATGAAACAAATACAATGAAGCAGTTTATAACTGAGAGACAGAATCAGGATCTGTATAATACATCTAGTAAGAGCAACATTGTTATTGTGTTATCACAAGATTCATTGGACGGGATCATAATTTATAGGATAGGTTTTATGAAAAAAGAGAAACGTTGCAGGAAATTATTGATAGTAGTAGCAAAAACATATATATATATATATTTACCTATGTGAAAAATGTAGGAATAAAGATGACACATTTTAATAAAAGGAGCAATTCAAATGAAACAGTAATATATAATTATAGATAAAACATAATAAAATAATTCACAAAACATTCTAAATAATATCCCACTGTGACGAGAAAAAGTAGATTCAATAAAAACAAAATAATTATTATACTACAAAATAATATTTTCAATCACATTATTAATCTTTTTTCTAGACAAAACATGTTACAATAACAACTTTTTACTGCAAAATAAAATATGTATTATAATCATTTCCTTAACGTTTTATTTATATTCATTTTTTTCTTCTGCTGGTAAACTACATTCTCTTTCTTTTTCTTTTCTATTGTTAATCTTCAAGAGAATTCTCCAAAGAAGATGATAGGACTGAACATATAAGGTGTTGTACATCAACCATGTCATTGTCCTTGAACCTACAAAAATGTATGAACATATTGTAGGACTCCTTAGAATTTAGTTGCTGTTTGAACAGCCCCAGCCTGATGATTTACATGGAAACCTGGAATTTGTCAGAAGAAAGTAACATACATGTGCTTGCATGTGGTGGCAGCCATGCCTTGTATTAAAACTCTTGAGACCATATGTGTCTGATGGAAAAGATTAATGATAATAAGAGTAATAATACAAACTGTCCACCTTATCTCTGATAATCATTTCACATCCATAGAAACCTCCACACCGACTTTCCATCTAATGTGATATTGTTTATTGTACTATAATATATACTAATATATTATAATTTTATAATTGAGTTATTGATATATATTACTTCATGAAACATGGCATTGGCAGAGTTGGGGTTGACAGTGGAATTATAGTCTGCTACTCTGGATGTATGAGTGTATACAGAGTAAACATTTCATACTTAATCTCGTAGTTTAGCTCTTCTGTGTGGTGTGATTATCTGACCATAATAACATATGTAGTTACCAGCCACAGCTAAAACCCTGCTCTTATGGTTTTAAATGATATATAACATTGTGGTATAATAATAGAAGCATGTGTCAGTCATCTCTGGTTCTATGGCACTAGTGTTTCTCCCCATAATACAACCCTGTGTTAGTACATTAGACATATAACACTTCTGAGTGTAGATGGGAAGATTTACTCCCAACAAGTGTCCCAATACTTTCTCTAGTCATGATAAGATAATATACATTGAAACACGGTAATGGTAATTAATAGTAATTATTTTAATTGTTGAAGATGTTACTTGAGACTTATTTTTCACATGTAATCTGTTCCTTAGGTCTGGATGGGGATGTTCATGTCATTTTTACACACTCCCTGGGTGTGTGACAGATTTTTAAAGTGCTAGAAATTTCTGCACGATATTGTTTTATATGCCTAATTTGGGTTTAGAAAAAAATAAATAAAAAATTCTGTAAAAACAGTCCTACAACATAATGAATAGCATTAATAATTGTTGGATATTGTGAGACATTAATTATAATTACGTTTATAGTAGTCTTTTAGCTCTTGAGATTAGCATCCACTTTGCAGCTTTTATTTGTTGCATTTTTAGGTACTGTTATTACCCTCTACTTATTTTATTACTGGGTAAAATAATAATAATAATAATAATCATGCATTTTATAATATTTATTATAAGTAAAGAAACAAGAGAAAGTTTCATTAATTGCTGCTGACAAATTGAGGAATAATATATTGCAATACAGAATAGTATTTCACTTACAACTATTCCACAAATACATTGAATGAATTCCCAGTTGTAGTCAAATTTTTCTGATGCTTATATATACAATAAAGGAAATGTTACAAATCTGTTATGTCTCGTATGTAGAAATATGCTGTAACCTGTGATTCTACAGCAGCTTGTGATCCCATATTCCCTGGTCCGCATCTATGATATTTGGAAGTGTAAGGGCATCATCACATGGGACAGATATGTTGCAGATATTTTTGTAACTGTTTCCTGCATGTGAATTGGGTTTTGTACAAATTCATGTACTGGATGTAGAAAAAAAATATTCAGATGTGTTAAATCGATTCCCAGCCTTAGACATTTTTGCAAAACAATCTTCCACATGTGTTAGGTTACCTTATCCTATATATGCAGACCATTGTTTAGGGTATGGCCACACAGTCAGGTATTTCGATGCAGTTTTGGAAGACAAAATCAAGATCATAAAAGGGGAGGAATTATTAAGGAGAGATAGGACTTCTCTTTTTTGAACCGACTCCTGGTTTTGGCTTCTAAAACATTATCAGGAAACCTGAGCGTCTGGCCATAGAGCACCTGCCACCACCAGCATTTACAGACATTTTGAAGCTGGATAGGCAAAAAGCTTTTTTTTAAACATATACATGATATGTTCTGTATATCTTCAACAGACACTGATAATACAAGCCGTGGTTATCTTTTAAAAATGTAAAAAAAAAAATCAAGGTATTAATTAAATTTAATTTTAATAAAGGTATTAATTAATAATTGAATTAAATATTATGTCAATGCAAGTAACAGTTTAATATAAAAAAAACAAAAGGTCAGATTTCTTTAGATATCAGCAATCCATTATCTTGCTTCTTTGTATGAATAGTAAATTCTATCACAAAAAAATTCCTTCTTGTAACACATGGAGCTTATGTCATGTGTGGCAGCTAGGGGGCGCAGTGAGTGCAAAGTTGTTTTCCCCTCAACTCACAGGCAAGTGAACTTATGCAGAAGTGTTAAATAGAATAAAAAAGAACAACACACAGCTAAAAATAATAGAGACCCTTTGCATCTTCATGACACTCTAGGATTTCTGCCATATATTCTATGTTCCTGGGAAAGTAAGAAGTCATATGGTAGGGAAAAAACATTCCAACATGAACCAGAAGGAATGATAAGATCAGAGGTCAATGCATGGGTCAATAAATGGGCATCTTAAAGAAGCGCTAAACCAAAATTCTGCTGCTTGTATAAGTGCACATAGTATTCATATATGTAAGGCGGCTATACCCATTACTATAGCACGCAGCATCAATATCAATGAACCACTAGTATGAAGCGCCGCTGTTTCAAGAGAATCTATCACCACGGAAGTCCCCTTAAACTATTGTTAGAGTACAGGCACACAAAAGGTGGAAATATCACAGATTTTCTGGGGTGGAATTGCATGTAGAGAATCCAGAGTTTACAGAAGCAGCAGATTCTAACCTATCTTATCCATGCACATAAAATCTGCACATAACTTGCAATGTGGTGCATGTGGGTTTCACCTTTGGCAATGCAGAGATTGAAATATGTGGCAAATCCATAGCATTTCTGTGGCTAATTTCGTAACAAAATCTTTCCTTTGTTGTAGATTTTGCTGCTATAGAATTCCAAAAGATAGCCTGCAGGTTTTCTGCTGCAGAAAGTTTACAGCAGACCCATCTCATCTGGCCGTGTTCACACAGCACAGCGTATTTTGACATGTTTTCCCACAATAAAACATGTGTAGAATTCACTTTCAGTCCACTTCCCATTGTTTCCTATTAATAATCTGTGATGTAGTTTATACAGAGTGATTTTTTCCCCCCATGTATGGACTGAAAATCTGTGATGTGGGGAGAAAAGCAGCATGTTTATTCTTGGTGCAGATTCCACATGGAAATTCTCATTGAAAATCAACAGGAGGCCTAAAAAGCACATCAAAATCCACAGCAAAAACTGATACAAATAGAAAACCATATGAAGAAAAAGGGTGCAAAACACATCAAATTTTTATGAGGATTACAACATAAAGCTGGCATCAAAAAGTTGTAAAGCTTGATGCACTCCCCGCTTGAGAAACATTTTCATTTCCAACAGGGACCAGAATGTCACGGCTGAGGATGGGGGAAACCCTCAGCCGTGCGATGCCACGAGATGTTAGTCGCTGCTCGGCCAGGACAACAGAATAAGGGAGCAGGTCACCTCCTATCATATCCCTAACTCTGACCCTGACTCCTAGCTGTATGAGCTGACCCTGATGGTGGGAGGGCTCATACTTCGGAACCTTGAAGTCCCTACTAGCCCTCAGGGTGGCCCTCAACTAGGAGCAGGGTAAGACGACCTGTTCCTCCTAGGCACGGAGGAACAGGAGTCTCACTGGCCAGGCTACAATAAAGGGGAAACATAAACAACTTATGGCAATGGCAGGTAAATGCAACAAGTATAGCACCTACCTGCCACAGACACAAAGCCTGGAACCCATGCAGACGCGCTGCTGTCCAAAGAACACACACGGACACAGCACACACCACACAACACACAGGAACACAGGCTGCAATACCATAAGCTGCAATAAACAAGCATACCAAAAACACACCTTCATAAGATCATGTGTGTCATAACTTATGACCACAAGGGTGGCCCTCACTGGCAGATGGTATTAGAGACCAGGAGGGTGCCTCCAGCTTACTTCAAGGCTGGAGTACCCCTCAGACCACTGATCTAAACTGAGGCTTTATAGCCCATGTAGCCACACCCACACACAGACACACCCAGTGCACACACACTAGGAAGGAAGTTAACCCTTCCAACACAAGGCAAGGGAAGACGGCCACATAAAGGGGAAGTACACACATAAATACACACTTCACCTGCTGCCGCGGGCAACGGCATGCGTGGCAACCATGTCCTGGGGATCAGCCAACACTGCCACCACATGCATACAACACCAAACGTAGTCACGGGCAACCAAGTGAAGGAAAATGTCACTACGCACACCATAGGCCATGACACAGAAGTGGTGGAGACAAGAGCTTGATGCTGGACCTGGAACTCTCTGAGTTGCACCTTGACTGGCCCCCGTCCATTTGTTCCCAGTCTTGGAGAACCGCTTTAAAGGGGTTGTCCGGGTTCAGAGCTGAACCCGGATATAACCCCTTCTTCATCCAAGAAACCCCTCTGAGTTGATCATCAGAGTTAGAGATGAGCGAATCGAAGTTGATGAAGTGGAATTCAATCCGAATTTCAAGAAAAATTCGATTCGTACTGAATCCGAATTTTCGGACACTTCGTGGTAACGAATCACATTTTTTCCTAAAATTGCTGTTGCACATGTTAGGATATGGAGCAAAGAACTCTCGGAATGAGAGGTCACCCACAATTCCATGCATGTAGCCAATCAGCAGCCATCCAGCCCCTGTGGTGTCACAGCCCTATAAATACCCTCAGCCATCTTGGATTCAGCCATTTTCCAGTGTACTTAGTACAGGGAGAGACGTTAGCAGGGACTAGAAAAAGTGCTAGGAAAGACTTGAAATCTTTTATTTTGCTGAATAGAAGTTCAGAGAAAGAGCATTAGAAGTGTAGGGAAAGGAGGAATTGTTCCACAGTGTTGAAGCAGAACAGGGTCCAATAGGGGTGTTTACAGCCTGGGTAATAGGAGCAATCCTATTACACCTTGCTTCACTGACTGGGGATCCAAATTGCCATTATACTGCTGCTTTCAGGTGTGCAATAGATGATACCTCTGTAATTTCAGGAAACCGTTCTTGTTATTGGGGTGCAAGTGCTGTGTGATACAGCCATTAACAGGGTATATTACTAGGAAATATTTCTATGTCTTTTTAGCCCTTGTTCAGTGCAGTTATATGTACTAAAGCCTTTTTTGGCTTGTATAAGTGGAAAAAAAGGGCTTATTTGCTGTTCAGCAGTGCAGTTATATTTTATAAAGCCTTTTTTGGCATGCATAAGTGGAGAAAAAAAAGTGCTTATTAGTTGTGTGGTGGAAAGAGAAAATTGCAGCCCTTTTTGGGGTGTATTAGTGGCAAAATAAAGTATTATTTGATGTTCAGTGGTGCAGTTATATGTTCTAAAGCTTTTTTGGTGTGTATTAGTGGCAAAAAAAAGTATTATTTGCCGTTGTGTGGTGAAGTGAGAAAATTACAGCCCTTTTTAGCATGTATAAGTGGCAAAAAATGGATTATTTGCCGTTCAGCGGTGCAGTGTTATATTCTAAAGCCTTTTTTGGCGTGTATTAGTGGCGAAAAAGTATTATTTGCCGTTTAGCGGTGCAGTTATATGTTCTAAAGCCTTTTTTGTTGTGTATTAGTGGCAAAAAAAAGTAATTTTTGCCATTCAGCGGTGCAGTTATATGTTGTGATGCCTTTTTTGGAGTGTATTAGTGGCAAAAAAAGTATTATTTGCCATTCAGAGGTGCAGTTATATGTTCTAAAGCCATTTTTGGCGTGTATTAGTGGGTATAAAGGCTTATTAGCCATTGTGTGGTGAAGTGACAAAATTACAGCCTTTTTTGGGGTGTATTAATTTCCTTCTTATTTACTTATTTGACCTAACAGTATGTCAGACATAGAAGTGCCAGAGGCCTAAATGTGTCTGGCGCAGGCACAGGTCACAGCAGAGTAAGGGGGTGTGGCAGCAGGGGTCACTTCCAGAGGCCTGAGCTCCCAGTGTCGACTAGCGGTCGTGTCTTGACCAGAAACCCAGCGTTTCTTTATTATTTATTTATTTATTATTTTATTATTCAATATTAGCATACAAAATATACATTTTCGCACAGGACAAAATATCAAAATATATACCCATCCCAACCCACCATATCCAGGAGAAAGAGAGAGGAGGAAAAAAAACCTAACAAAACAAAAAACTATTATTATTATTCTTGAGATCCGCGAATGCGTCATACCTCACAAACTACATGCCAATGGGTCTCCCTCTATTTGTACTCCAATAAATTTCCTAATAATAACCTCTATCTCAGACCAATATCGGAACAATTTAGGACATCTCCATACAAGATGGAAGAGGCCTGCTTGCTCCCTACTACATCTAGGACATTCATGTGTGCGTTTTATACCCATTTTTTTAAGCAATAGAGGAGATTGATACAGTCTATGAATGAAAAGAAATTTAGAAACCCCATGACATGAGAGGCCCTCATTGAGACCATAGATCTATTCTTCAATACTTCCTCCCACTGTTCCTCCGATATCCCATCTATATCTTTTTTCCATTTCTCTTTAGCCACTATAATAATCTTACTTTGTTTAATTTTCAGCAATAGCCTATATCTCCTTGAAACCCCACCTTTTACTTTTCTATTACCAAAAAGTTGATTCATATTCTCCATAGGGGCCTTTTTATATTTCAGGGAGTCTACTGATGATGAATTAATTGCTTCTCTCAATTGTAAATATCTGAAAAATTATTTATTCGGAATCCCAAATTCTTTTTTAAGTATATCAAAATCTTTTAAGAAATCCCCCTGGAATAATCGTAACAACAAACAAATAGCCTTGTTTTCCCAATTTACATAATCTTTCATTTTCTGTATTTCTCGCAAATTAATATTATTCCATATAGAAGTGATATTTTTATATCCTTTAATATCCTTTTTTTTTTATCTCTCTCCAAACGTGATCCATTAACTTAAAAATATAATTATCATTATTTATACTCCCCAATATTCCCAATTCCAATACCTCTTTCATCTTTAGTTGATTATCCTTCCAACCCAAATTTTTTAAGTGCTAACTCATAATAGTGAAATATTATCCTCACTCATGAAACCAAACTATGCAACTAAAAAATATATATACCAATTTGGAAGTGGCATACCACCCTCTTTAACCGGTTATCCTTGGTCTCCCCTTCCAAATAAATTCCCTCATTAATCTATTCATAATAGTAAAAACCTTAATTGGTAACCATACTGGAGCACATTGCAGTACATAAAGAATTTTAGGAAGAAAGACCAGTTTTATCAAATTAATTCGTCGCATCATAGATAATGGTAACATTTTCCAAATATATATATTTTTTTTAATCTCATCTAAAAAGGATGGACACTCAACCTAACATATTCCATCAGGTTACTTACAATATTTACACCCAAATATCTAAAACTACTATCTACCAAGTGAACTTCAAAACTCCTCTCACGTACCTCATCAAGTGAGATTTTCCCCAGTTTATTTTGAGTCTCAAATAATATTCAAATCTCTCAATTATTTCCATCACTTTCACCATCTCCTCATCAATATTTGCCATAAACAATAAAATATCATCCGCATATAACATTATTTTCTCCCTTACATTACTATATTGAAACCCCTTAATACTTTGATTCTCTCTAATAGTCTCTCTAGTATTATTTTCTTAAAGTATTTTGCTGATGATAGTAATTTTTTTATAGTTATTTGGGTACATATTGGTATGGTCATTAATTGACATGTTATGTTTTTTTTTTTTTTATATTTTAGAACAGAGGACAACCTTGAGGAGGAGGATGAAGATAGTGGGGCTCATGACTCAATGACATGCAATGAGGAGCCTCCTGCATCTGAAGCTCATCAACACAGTGGTGAAGGGCCCACCACCTCCACTGCCTCTCAGCCCCCAGCCTCCGCTGTGGCCCCCCACAAGTCTTGCATTACCAGGGCGCCACCGCACAACAATGGCGCCTGCCAAGGCAGTTACAAATTCTCAGGAGGATCAGTTTGATCATTAAGCTAGAAGCCTAGCACCTTACTTGTGGAGTCTGCCTCCAGAATGTGTACTCAGAACGCAAGCGGCTCTTGGTATAGTTCTGGAGGCAGCCACTCCACCGAATGACCTCACCAAAAATTTTCACAGGGCTGGAAAATTGGCGTACCCATGGCCACATGTCTGGCCCCCACCACATTCAACAGGGTCCACAGGTGCCCCAACAATTCGTAATAAGTAGGCACATTCATGGGCCCCTACCTCGCTCATATGGCTAGCCTGGCCCATTATTCTCACAAGCTGGCCCCTCTCAGCCATCTGTGCAACCTGCCCAAATGGCCTACCTTAGGCACCAGTTTCTGCCTCCCCTTTCTCACCTAGCCAGTTCTTAAATTTGTAATTTTTTATTGTTTTTATATTTTTCAGTTATTTCTGTTAAAAAAAAACTTTAAAAAATTACATTACTCAGTGCCAAAATAAAAAGTTTTACTTTAAAAAAATTATTGTTTCCTCTCTCCTCTATTAAACACATGAAATATTAAAATTGAGGTATCACACACACATATATCACATTAATTGTTGTACACGTTTACTATTAATTAATATAAACTACATACACGTGTCTATATATAAAATTGATTTATCAATCATTTACACACATAAATATTCATTTCTTTCAACAAAATATATATATAATTTATGGTACATTTCGGATTTGATAATACATACAGTATATTCAAATTCAACACAATTTTATGTCCATATGCACACTATAGTATAGACAATAGAGATGGAGTTTAGTCACATGACACATGTCATGATAGTTTTCGTTAGTTAGAATGAGGCTAAATACTATTTGATTAATTCTGATATTGATACTGGCATACATTTAATAGTACTAACATTTGAGATTTATATAAACAAAGTATTTTTGCATATTTGCCATACTGTGTATAAAAACATTAAATATTTAACTAAAAAATAAAAACACAATCTAGCCACACAAACAATTTTATAAAAAAATACAATATTTCATAAAAAATAATGTATGCTGGGGGTTTAGCTATCTCTTACCAATAAAAGGTGAATCAAGAGAATGGTTGCATTTTTTTTACGCGGGTGAAAAACGCATGCAATGCACATGTCACACGCACGGGACAAACTCAAGAACGCGACGCAATCACATACAAAACTGACAGCACTCGCAAGCAAAATTGCCCTATTTTCCCTGAACGCACCCTGAACGCATCCGGACAAAATCCGTGACGCCCGTGTGAAAGAGGCCTAAATCTTCCACAGGTAATAATCTACTTTTCAACTCCTGTATGCGATCCCGCACCTTTTTCTAATCATCTCTAACTAACGACACATCTGTTTGGATGCCCCCAATCTGTGTTACCACCTTTTCCATCATAGTCTTTAACCTCGTAACCGCACATAAGATTTCTTTCACCATCTTTGGGTCAGGGTCTCCATTTACTCCCTCCACTTTCTTCCCTTCATGTACATCCAAATGTATATTTGCTTCCAAACTGAGCTCTATCCCCTCCCCATCTCCATCCCAGGATTAGGGTTTCTTAATGCTGAGGATGCGGGTGTCAGATATTTACTTAAAGTTTTTTGTTTCTGTCTTGTATCTGCACCCACAGCGGATCATCTATTAGAATTGTTAGTATTAGATCCATGTTGATTGTCTCTTTTTTTAGATGGCATTTTCAGCATAAAAAAAAATAAAAAAAAAGGAAAAAAAGTCCACAATTGTTAATAGATATACTGATCAGGGAATTGTCAGTCCAGGTTTAATACGCTGTTAGTAAGATGGTAGGTTGGATAAAAATATTACGGCAGTCCATGGAGGGGTCACGGTCCCAAAAACAAGTTAGTTTCTTAGTAGTTAGGTGGTAAAGGATATAGATTTAATAAAGAGTCTATGACACAGTGATTTGAGAGGAGCAGGACGGATAAGATGAAACAGTCAAGTAGAAAGTTGCAAACACAGTTATCTTCTTTCTTGACTTAATACAATAAAGACTCCTTTATCCCAGCTCCCTTCTTTTTACATATATTCCTCCTCCACTTAACACTCCAAAACTTGCTGAGCGCCAAAGAACCCTCTCTCACCCGATCTTCCTAAGCACTGATCCAGTACCACTTGCAGCATTGTACACTGCCTCCAAATGCCAACCAACCTCTACCATAAGCGGGAGCTGGAACACGCGGGAGACCAGGACCAGCCGGGGAGACCAAGCCGCACAAGATTGCACACGCAGCGTCTCTCCCGGCAGCTTCCCCCTGCCTTTCCATAGACGGCTTGCGCACCACGGATCGCAGAGGTGAGGGAGGGGGCGCAGCTGGCGTCCCATGTAAGATGCACTCCATGCTCTCCAACTCAGCGGTTCTTGAATGGTTGACCGGGTCATCCACTTCCTCCCAAGTGACATCAGACACCCCAGCCAAGAGTCGTTGGGTTCTTCAAACACAACCCTTAGTTGGCATGGCCCAGGAGCAGGTCCTGTGCCCTCACCTGTCCTTAACCTGCCTCTGTCCTTTTCCATTACCTTAGACAGAGAAGTATTATATGCTGTGGGCTCAGCTCCACTATACAGCGAGGATGAGCTACTAGTGAACAGTCAGCAGCTACTGCCCAGCCAAGGTGACTAAGGGGCTTCATCATCATCGGGAGAAGAGGGTGGCAGCTTGCGCGTGAGGCAGAGGCTCAGCCAACAAGTCGGTAGCACAGCCCGGAGTCAGCAGGGTGGCAGCAGTGGGAGGTCAGGAGCCAAACGTGCCAGGGGTAGACCACCCGCTTTGCAGGAGCCTACCTGCCCAGAGGGTAGTGGTGTAGGGGTTCACAGAGGCAGTGGCGGTAGCAGTCACTCAGTGCGGAGTGTTGGGGGTAAAATCACCTACTTGCGGTGTGGCAGTTTCTTGTTAAGCCGCTGGAGGAGGTGAACATGGCCATTTGGCAAATCTGTGGGCAGAAGGTGAAGCCAATTTTGGCACCACGGCCCTGTGTCAACATATGCAGTGTCACCATAAGGTGGCCTGGAAGAACTGTGGCTCCAATGTGGTGGTCCATCCTGCCGCAGCAACCGCTGCATCACCCAGTGGCACGCACCCGATTTCAGGCAGTCAAGGCTCCACCACCTCAGCCGAAGGGAGCTGTCTGTCCTTCCCATCATCTACCGGTCCTGATACTCCTGCTCCTTGCCCTCCTACTCCTCATCAGTCATTCCGTCAGAAATCAATCACTGAAGTGATTTCAAAGAGACAACAGTATGAGTGCACTCATCCAACGGTACAGAAGCTGAAAGTGTTCCTGGCCAAGTTGCTGGTGCTGCAGTCCCTCCCTTTCCAAGTGGTGGACTCTGCACCTTTCAGAGAACTGATGGCTTGTGCCGAGCCGAGGTGGAGAGTCCCAAGCCATCTTTTCTTTGCTAAAAAGGCAGTACCAGCCCTGCATAAATATGTAGAACAGAAGGTGGGCCAGTCAGTGAGCCTGTCGGTGTCTGCCAAAGTGCACGGCAGCACCGACATGTGGATCTGTAACTATGTCAAGGACAATATATGTCCTTTACGGCCCACTGGGTAAATGTGGTTCCTGCCCAGCAAAACCAGCAACTTGGCCAGGTGACGCTGCTTCCGCCTCCACATTGTCACGCCACAGTGTCTGCCTCTGCCTCCTCATCCTCCACTGTGTCCTCAGCCTCCACTGCAGGGACAAATCACAGTGCTCCTCCAGCATACTACATGTGCAGGGCATGGCAGTGTAACGCTGTTCTACACCTCGTTTGCCTGGGCGAATGGAGTCACACAGGGGAGGAACAGCTCTGTGTCCTTCATCAAGAAATCGAATCCTGGCTTTCTCTGCGACAAATCAAAATCGGAACCATGGTGACCGACAAGAGTAAGAACATGGTGTTGGCGCTGCATCAAGGAGGGCTGAGCCATGAGCCCTGCATGGCACATGTGTTCAGTCTGGTTGTCAAGCGGTACCTGAAGTCTTCCACCCATCTGCAAGACATCCTAAAAATGGCCAGGGAACTTTGCATGCACTTCAGCCACTCGTATACCGCTAAGCATATGCTCCTTGAGCTGCAGCGGCAGAACGGGGCCCCCCAACATAGGCTGGTATGCGAAATTTCCACCCGTTGGAATTTCACCCTCCATATGTTGGACCAACTATACGAACAGAGAAAGGCCATAAACGAGTTCTTGATGAGCCAAGCGGACAGGAGTACTCTCCTGTGCAACTCTGATGTCAGCCAGTGGAAGCTCATGCATGACACCTGCCATTTGCTCAGACCCTTTGAGGATGCCACTTTATTTGTCAGTCGACATGACTACGGGATGAACAACTTCATTCCACTGTTTCATATGCTGGAAAAGATGCTGGTACATCTGGATGGTCAGGGGACTGGAGATGTGGTGCCTAAATCTCATGGCCACATGAGGCCTGTGGGGTCTGTACTGGAGGAGGAGGAGGACATTGGAGCACAAGCAATGTGTAGCGAAAAGGGTGGTTTTTCTACACAGGTGACAGGAGAGGAGGAACAGGAGCAGCCGGAGGAGCAAGAGGGAGATGAGGAAGACGAGGCAGATAACCCAGGCTCACCGTGGCAGTATGCAGTGGAGATGGAGGCAGGGAGTCCCTCCGAATCACTTGCGCAAATGACCCGCTGCATGCTCACTTGCTTGGGTAGTGACAGCCGAATTGTCACTATTCGGCAGAGGGATGAATTCTGATCTCCACCTTGTTGGACCCTCGCTACCGGTCCAAAATGGGGGGCTTTTTTACACCCACTGAGAGGGAGGACAAACTGAACTACTATAGAGACATCCTATGTAGTCAGTTGGCCGCTGCCTATCTGTGTCATCGTGTATCCTCTCAAAGGTTTGAACGTGGGGGCCCTCTGAACTCATGTTACACTGCCTTGGCTGCAGTGGCAAGGTGGGGGTTGGAGAATTTCCAGCTCCACAAGCAGCTGCTCTAGTCTAGAGTCGATGATGAGCAGCTTTCTTAACCCGCCTAGTGAAGAAACTATTCACCAGCAGCAAGACCTGGAGCAGAACCTGAACCAGCAGGTGGTGGCATACTTGGACAGCACCCTGCTACCCCACATTGAAGATCCGCTGGACTACTGGGCAGCCAAACTGGATTTGTGGCCGCAACTGGCCGAGTTTGCCCTAGAAAAGCTGTCCTGCCCAGCCAGTAGTGTGACATCAGAGCAGGTGTTTAGTGCGGCAGGAACCATAGTTACCCCAAGGAGAACTCGCCTATCCACCAAAAATGTGGAGAGACTGACCTTTGTCAAGATGAATCAGGCGTGGATCAGCCAGGATCCTCAGAAGAACTATTAGCTGCAGGGAAACCAGTGAAAGGCGGAGCATATAAAGGGGCCACCTGACTGATAATGAGCAACACCTGCGAAGGGGTGGAAACCTGTCAGCAACAATGAAAACAATAGAGATCTGTCAGATCGACTCCTGAGTCTTCCGTCTATCTGAACTTCTAAGATCTCTCCCAGAGCCGGCGGTGACATGCTGCTGCCACCTCCACACTTTGTCATCTTGCAACTCTGTGGTCTCCTCATGCTGCTGCTAAATCAAGATTCTGTGATTGTGCCACTCTGTGGCCTCCTCATGCTGCTGCCAACTCCACACTATATCACCTTGCCACTCTGTGGTCTCCTCATGCAGCTGCCAACTCACAACTCTGTCTCTGGGCTACTCTGTGGTCTCCTCATGATGCTGCCGCCTCCACACTCTGTCATTGTGCCAGTCTGTGGCATCCTCGTGCTGCTGCTGCCACCTCCACACTATGTCACCTTGCCACTAATTAGCCTCCTCATGCTGCTGCTGCTAACTTATCACTATGTCACTGGGCAACTCTGTGACCTCCTCAAGCTGCTGCTGCCACCTCCACACTATGTCACCTTGCCACTCTGTGGTCTCCTAATGCTGCTGCTAAATCAACACTATGTCACTGGGTCACTCTGGCCTCCTCCTGCTGCTACTGCCACCTCCACACTATGTCACCTTGCCACTCTGTGGTCTCCTCATGCTGCTGCCAACTCACAACTGTGTTTCTGGGCCACTCTATGGCCTCCTCATGCTGCTGCTTCTGCCACCTCCACATTATGTTACCTTGCCACTCTGTGGCCTCCTCATGCTGCTGCCACCTCCACACTATGTCACCTTGCCACTCTGTGGCCTCCTCATGTTGCTGCTAAATCAATACTATGTCACTGGGCCACTCTTTGGCTTCCTCCTGCTGTTGCTACCTCAACACTATGTAAAAGGGCCACTCTGTTGTCTCCTCATGCAGCTGCTGCTGCCACCTCCACACTGTGTCACTGGGACACTCTGCGGTCTCCTCATGCTGCTGCTACCTCAACACTATGTCATTGGGACACTCTGTGGACTTCTCAAGCTGTTCTCCCACCCTACCCACTCTGTGACTGGGCTACTATTTTGCCTTTTTGGCTTGGTTGACATAATCATTTATTTGACCCTTCTTCTGATCTATCAGAAGGAAAGAAAAAATGAGACACACAACAGATCCTTTATGTGTAGCAGCTATAAGGCCTGTATGGTCCCATCAGAATTGGCTTATAATTTCGTAGCCAAAAGCAGGAGTGGGTACAGAACACAGAAGACATACAAATATTCCATTCTCGTGTCATCTCTGTTTTGCATTCACTCCTGTTTTTTTCTTTGGCTTTAGCAATACTGATGGATTACTGACCAAATGCTGACTGAGTGAAGGCGGATGCTCAACAGACAGGATCTGTTTTTTGGGGGGTTATTGTTCTGACGGATCAGAGGCAAAATAATCAGTGACGTCAACACAAACTTACTGCTGACACCCTCTCCACTCTGTCGGGGGGGCTCTACTTGTATAAGCGTTTAATAGAACAGGTTCTGTAGACATCTATGTGGAATCAGTTGACGACGGTGTAAAAGGAGTGCTCTCTTTCTTGGTACAGTAGGATCTTGGGCCTCTGCACGGTTCTTTATATCTGGCGCTAACATTGACCTGTAAGGCTGAATTCACATTTGAGTTATTTGGTCAGTTTTGGCCCCGTAACTGCCCAAATAAGTGAAGTGTGCAGTGATTCTAAGAGCGACGCCTGTCATGTGCATGTCATACTGACTCACAGTATTGTTTCAGTACCACAGCAGACTCCCTATGCGTGCTACTGCAAGACACAGTGTTCTACACCACTACACAGTGTTCTACATCACGCTAGGGTCAGACATTCCGTTATGGCTTTCCGCTATAACATGGTTATAATGGAAAATAATGGAATGCCCAGACAGAATGCAAAACGGAAGGTTTTTAAAGGCATTCCGTTTGCTTTCCGTCCTAATAGAAGTCTATAGGAAAGCATAACGGATCTGTCTGGTTCACGTTATGCAAAACGGAAAACTAAGCCCTGTTGAGAGGACTTTGTTTTCCGTCTTGCATAAAGGGACCCAGATGGATCCGTTTTGATTCCCATAGACTTCTATTAGGATGGAAAGCAAATGGAATGCCTTTTAACCCCATAAGGACCGGGACTTTTTTCACCTTAAGGACCAGACAGATTTTTGCAAATCTGACATGTGTCACTTTTTGTGGTGATAACTTTAAAACGCTTTACTTATCCAAGCCATTCTGAGATTGTTTTCTCGTCACATATTGTACTTCATAACAGTGGTAAATTTGAATCAAAATATTTCATTTTTATTTATCAAAAAATACCAAATTTACCAAAAATGTTGACAAATTCGCAACTTTCCAAATTTCTTTTTCTCTGCTTTTAAAACAGATAGTGATACCTCCTAAAATAGTAATTACTTTACATTCCTCATATGTCTACTTCATGTTTGGATCATTTTGTAAATGCCATTTTATTTTTTGGGGACGTTAGAAGGCTTATAAGTATAGAAGCAAATCTTGAAATGTTTCAGAAAACCCCCCACCTTTTAAGGACAAGTTCAGGTCTGAAGTCACTTTGTGAGGCTTACATAATAGAAACCACCCAAAAATGACCACATTTTAGAAACTACACCCCTCAAGCTATTAAAAAAAGATTTTACAAACGTTGTTAACCCTTTAGGTGTTCCACAAGAATTAAAGGGAGTCTGTCACTTCCATATGGCCATATACAGTGCTTACATGGCTCTGTAGCACACCTATACAGGATTGTAATGGTACCTTTGTTATTTTCTTTCGACTTGCACCAGCAGGAAAAACTAAGTTTAATTCCTATGCAAATGAGCACTCGAAAGTGCCCAGGGGCGGAATTCAGTGTGTAAGTGCCCAGGGCTGCTCTGCCTTCTTTTCACTTTACTCCTCCCCAGCCTCTTCCTTTGCCCACCCTCTAAGTCTCTCGCCTCATCAATAGGTCTGGACTTGGAGGGCGGGCAAAGGCAGAGACTGGGGAGGAGTAAAGTGAAAAGAAGGCAGAGCAGCCTGGGCACCTACACACTGAACGCCGCCCCTGGGCACTTGCGAGTGCTCATTTGCATATGAATTAAACTTCGTTTTTCCTGCTGGTGCAAGTCTAAAGAAAAGAACAAAGGTACCGTTACAATCCTGTATAGGTGAGCTACAGAGCCATGTAAGCACTGTATATTGCCATATGGAGGTGACAGACTCCCTTTAATGCAATGTTTCCCAACCAGTGTGCCTCCAGCTGTTGCAAAACTACAACTCCCAGCATGCCTGGACAGCCTTTGGCTGTGCGGGCATGCTGGGAGTTGTAGTTTTGCAACAGCTGGAGGCACACTGGTTGGGAAACACTGCTTTAATGGAAAATGGAGATGAAATTTCAGAATTTCACTTTTTTTGGCAGATTTTCCATTTTAATAATTTTTTCCCGCTAACAAAGCAAGGATTAACAGCTAAACTAAACTCAATATTTATTGCCCTGATTCTGTAGTTTACAGAAACACCCCATATGTGGTCGTAAACTACTGCATAGCCACACGGCAGGGCGCAGAAGGAAAGGAACGCCATATGGTTTTTGGAAGGCAGATTTTGATAGACTGTTTTTTTTACACGATGTCCCATTTTAAGCCCCCCTGATGCACCCCTAGAGTAGAAACTCCAAAAAAGTGACACCATTTGAGAAACTACACCCCTCAAGGTATTCAAAACTGATTTTACAAACTTTGTTAACCCTTTAAGTGTTCTACAAGAAGTAATAGAAAATGGCTAAGATATTTCAGAATTAAACTTTTTTGGGCAGATTTTCCATTTTAATCATTTTATTCCGCTAAGAAAGCCAGGATTAACAGCCAAACTAAACTCAATGTTTATTGCCCTGATTCTGTATTTTACATAAAAACCCCATATGTGGTCTTAAACTGCTGTACGGGCGCACAGCAGGGCGCAGAAGGAAAGGACTGCCATATGGTTTTTGAAGGGCAGATTTCACTGGGATAATTTTAACTTGTCATGTCACATTTGAAGACCTGATGCACCCCTAGAGTAGAAACTACAAAAAAGTGACCCCATTTTGGAAACTACGGAATAAAGTGGCAGTTTTATTGGTACTATTTTAGGGTACAGATCATTTTTGGTTGTTCTATATTGCACTTTTTGTGAGGCAAGGTAACAAAAAATAGCTGTTTTGGCACTGTTTTTATGTTTTGTTATTTTCAACGTTCATCTAACAGGTTAGATAATTAACTATTTTTATAGAGCAGGTTGTTACGGACATGACAATACCAAATATGACAACTTTTTTTGGTTGTTTGTTTCAGTTTTACATAATAAAGCATTTTTGAATTGGCGATTCTCTTAGGTAGGGTATCATTTTTGCGGGATGAGATGACAGTTTGAGTGGTACAATTTTGGGGTGCATGTGACTTTTTGATCGCTTGCTATGACACTTTTTGTGATGTAAGGTGCCAAAATGTTTTTTTTACACATTTAATTTTTTTTTTTACGGTGTTCACCTGAGGGGTTAAATCATGTGATATTTTTATAGAGAAGGTTGTTATGGACGTGGCGATACCTAATATGTATACTTTTTTTTATTTATTTAAGATTTATACAATAATATCATTTTCGAAACAAAAAAAAATGTTTTAGTGTCACCATAGTCTGAGAGCCATAGTTTTTGTATTTTTGGGGAGATTCTCTTAGGTAGGATATCATTTTTGCGGGATAAGATGACGGTTTGATTGGTACAATTTTGGTTTGCATATGACTTATTGATCGCTTGCTATTACCCTTTTTGCGATGTAAGGTGACAAAAAAATAGCTTTTTTTACACTTTTTTTTTACGGTGTTCAGGGGGTTAGTTCATGTGGTATTTTATAGAGCAGGTTGTTACGGACGCGGCAATACCTAATATGTATACTTTATTTATTTATTTTACATTTAACACAATAAAAGCATTTTTGAAACAAAAGAAAATCATGTTTTAGTGTCTCCATAGTCAGAACCATATTTATTTTTTGGGCGATTGTCCTATGTAGGGGCTCATTTTTTGTAGGATGAGGTGACAGTTAGTTTGATACTATTTTTGGGGGCATACACCTTTTTGATCGCTTGGTGTTGCACTTTTAGTGATGTAAGGTGACAAAAATGTATTTTTTGGACACAGTTTTAATTTCTTATGGTGACTATCGGACAGGGTGGATCATGTGATCTATTTATACAGCCGGTCGTTACGGACACGCTGATACCTAATATATGCGTAATTTTTCAATTTTTTATTATAAAATCAGGGGAAAGGGGTGTTTTTCTATTTTTTACTTGAAACTTTATTTTTTATTCAAAACACTTTTTTTTTTAAAAAAAACTTTATTTATGTCCCACTCTGGGACTTCAACTTTTGGGGTCTGATCCCCTTTGCAATGCATTACAATACATCTGTATAGTAATGCATTGCCTGTTAGTGTATGACACTGAGTCATACACTAACAGGTTGCCTAGGAGACCCAACCCGAGGCTGGATCTCCTCGCCACACGTAGAAGGCAGGTCCTGATGCCGTGCAAGGCATTGGGCAGCCTCTACACGGCATCGGGCTGTCTTCTGACACATTGAGTCCCTGCCACAGCAGCACGGGGACTTGATGCGCTCCCTCACCCGTGGTCAGCGTGAACAGCGGCATAGAAGGGGTTAATCCGCTGGCATTGCTGTAAACAGCGATGTCGGCGAATAAAGCAGGGGCCCGGTCCAGGGACTGCCGGACCCCTGCAGTGATCGGGCGCACACCCCTCTGGTGCCTGTCGTGCTGTACATGCAAGACATTTTGAGTTAAGGGGTTAAAGACTTCAGATTTGCATTCCCTCATAATGCAAGTCTATGGGCAGAAGAATGATCCGTCCTTCTGTCTTATGGATTCTGTTATTTTCCACTATAACCATGTTATAACGGAAAGCCATAACGGAATCCCTAACGCTAGTGTGAACCCACCCTAACTAAAATTTAATGCCTTCTTCCTGGGCCTGTTTTTGCCCTTCCGCCCAGACTATTTTTTGCGTCACTTTATGTGGTAATAGCTTTAAAACACTTTTATTTATCCAAGCCATTCTGAGATTGTTTTCTTGTGACACATTGTACTTCATGATAAATTTGAGTCAATATATTTCACCTTCATTTATGAAAAAATCCAAAATTTACCAAAAATTTTGAAAAATTAGCAATTTTCTAAATTTCTATTTCTCTGCTTTTAAAACAGAAAGTGATACCTCAGAAAATATTTATTACTTAACATTCCCCATATGTCTACTTTATGTTGGCATCATTTTGTAAATGTCATTTTATTCTTTTTAGGACGTTAGAAGGTTTAGAATTTTAGAAGCAATTCTTAACATTTTTAAGAAAATTTCCAAAACCCACTTTTTAAGGACCAGTTCAGTTCTGAAGTCACTTTGTGGGGCTTACATAGTGGAAACCCCCCCCCATAAATGACCCCATTGTAGAAACTACACCCCTTAGGTTACTCAAAACTGATGTTAACCCTTTAGGTGTTACACAAGAATTAAAAGAAAATGGAGATTCAATTTCAAAATTTCACATTTTTTAGCAGATTTTCCATTTTAATAAATTTTTTTCTTTAACACATCGAGGGTTAACAGTCAAACAAAACTCAATATTTATTACCCTGTTTCTTCGGTTTACAGAAACACCCCATATGTGTTCATAAACTGATGTAAGGGCACACGGGGTACTGTATACTATAGGGTGGTATACTGCATACTGTGGGGTGCTGTATACTATAAGGTGCTATACTGCATACTGTTGGGTGCTGTATACTATAGGGTTCTATACTGCATACTGTGGGGTGCTGTATACTGTGTATTGCATACTATGGGGTACTGTATACTGGGCGGTGTTATATACGGTATACTGTGAGGTATTACACTGTATACTGCGGAGTGTTGTACGCTATACACTATGAGGGGCTGGGCTGTTATACTGTACAATAGACGCCACTTCAACAAATCTAACCTAGATAAATGAAGGGTATTAGGTTCTCCTAAATAAAAACTGGCCTCCCTATGGCTCATAACCCCCAATTTACATTTACCATATAATCTGTAATAATAATTCCACTCTATAAGTCCTCCAACCACTAAACACTGGCGAGCTATCGTATCTGTGTTCACTTCTGCACCAGGGATGTGGTTCTGTGCACTATCACCACTCATCCCTCTATTGCTTCCTTTTCATTGATTAATCACATTGATTATATGGTTTAGGGTCAGCACTGACGATAGCTGTCCTCTAAAATCGTTGCATACATTTCCCCCAAAATGTTTGCCAGATCCCTGGCATTCTCAAAGGTAATGGGCAACAACACTATATACGTGGCATGGTTTTCTTTAATATTTACCAGAAAAAAATAAACATGGGGCACAACGCGAAAGAGGGGATGGTCGGGGCAAATGGACAGAGGAGGCCCAAGATGGGTAAACAGCCCCGGCCTATGATATACTTAATCCACCCCTGGTGCGTGCTCTAATGAGCCAGGGAGCGCGCTCACGCCTCACTTGTATGCTCACCGCCGGCCACCGCTCACCTTCCAGGTGGGAAAACCTCCCATCTTCCTTGTAGCCGCTTGCTCCAGTGCTCCTGAGCAAGAAAGCGGCTGTGCTGTGCGTTCTAGGAAGTGACCACCTCACCAGTGTTGTGTGTGTCACAGTGTATGTCTGCAAATACACTGCCGGCGAGCTTAGCATGCAAAAAGCACTGTGGTGTGTGGCAGTTAGGAGTGGTGCAGACAGTCACAGTGGCACTGGGATGTGTGGAAGTTAGGAGTGGTGCAGACAGTCACAGTGGCACTGTGGTGTGTGGCAGTTAGGAGTGGTGCAGACAGTCACAGTGGCACGGTGGTGTGTGTCAGTTAGGAGTGGTGCAGACAGTCACAGTGGCACGGTGGTGTGTGGCAGTTAGGAGTGGTGCAGGCAGTCACAGAGGCACTGTGGCAGAACAGTGTGCAGGCAAAAGGCAGCAGACTAGACAGACTAGAGAGGTATTTTTTTCAGTTAAGGGCCTTGCTGCCTTGAATTTTCAATGGGGGGGAGGAGTGTTGAGGAGTCACAAGGGGTCCAAATATGGATGGGAAAGGACCAGGCTTATTAACCTGTAGGATAGCAGTGCAGTACCTGTACGGTCCTGCAGGACCTGACTTGAGTTCCAGCGCTGTACCGGTATGGCGGGCTGATCGGGCAAGTGCAGGGGCTGTGCCCGTCCAATCAGCGGCACGGGTCTGGCTGTCACTGTCAGCTGAGCCCCTGCTATCAGAAATATAAAAGCTGTGCAAAAACAGAAGTTTTTTCTTCACCTTCCTTCACAAAATGTGTAATACCAAGCTTGTAATAGCATTGTATTTTCAAAGAAAATGTATATTTCAGTATATTTAAATGTAAAAATAAAGTTTCTTATGGTTTCAGCAGGGAAAAGGGGGTGCCAGAGAAAGTACCCGCCCAGGTGCCAAATACCCTAGGCACGCCACTGGGTACATATGATTTTTAATTGCTCTATATAATGTTTTTTGTGAAGCACCGTTTTTATTTTTTACAACATTGATCTGACAGGGTAGATCATCTTCTATTTTTATAGAGCTGGTTGTTACGGACGCAATTATTTTATATATGTCTACTTTACTTTGTTTGTTTGTTTGTTTTAGTTTTATATAATAAAGCATTTTTGAAAAAAAATGTTTTTGTGTCTCCATATTCTGAACGCCTTATTTTTTTTATTTTTCTGTCGATCTACTTATGCAGGGGCTTGTTTTTTGTAGCAAGAGTTGACATTTTTATTGGTACAATTTTTCGGTACATATCAGTTTTTGATCATTCATTATTACACTTTATGGGGCAAGGTGACAAAAAAAATTGTAATTTTGGCACAGTTTTTATTTATTTATTTTTACAGCGTTCACCTGAGAGGTTAGGTCATGTGACATTGTTATAGAGCAGATTGTTACGGACGTGGCAATACCTAATATGTATACTTTTTCTTATTTATTTGTTTTACATAATAATAGCATTTTTTAACCAAAAAAATAATGTTTTAGTATCTCCATAGTCTGAGAGCCAAAGTTTTTATTTTTTGACCGATTGTCTTAGTTAGGGTCTCATTTTTTGCGGGATGAGGTGATGGTTTGATTGGTACTATTTTGGGGGGAATACACCTTTTTGATCGCTTGGTGTTACAATTTTTGTGATGTAAGATGACAAAAAATTACTTCTTGGGCACTGTTTTTTATTTATTTTTACGGTGTTCACCTAAGGGGTTAGTTCATCTAATATTCTTTATAAAGCAGGTTGTTACGGACACGGCAATACCTAATATATCTACTTTTTTTTTGTATTTCCCTTTAGCACAATAATAGCAGTTTTGAAGCATTAAAAAAATAATATTTTAGTGTCTCTATTGTCGGAGAGTCTTAGTTTTTTTATGTTTTGACTGATTGTCTCAAGTAGGGTCTAATTTTTGGTGGGATGAGGTGACTGTTTGATTGGTACTATTTTGGGGGGCATACGCCTTTTTGATCGCTTGGTATTCCACTTTTTGTGATGTAAGGTGACAAAAAACTGCTGTTTTTGACACCATTTTTTTTACGGTGTTCATCTGGGGGGTTAGGTCTTGTAATATTTTTGTAGAGCAGGTTGTTACGGACGTGGCGATACCTAATATGCATACTTTTTAAAATTTATTTCAATTTAACAAAATAATAGCTGGATCTCCTGGGCACCCGTAGAAGGCAGGTCCCGATGCCGTGCAAGGCATTGGACAGCCTCTGCAAGGCATCAGGCTGCCTTGTCACTCATCGGGTCCCTGCCACAGCAGAGCAGGGACCCGATGGGCTCCCTCGCCAGCAACAAACCCCTTCCGGTGCCCGCCCGATCACCATGACCATGATGTAGGACATGTAAAAAGATAACATAAAGTAGTGAGAGAGCCTGATTCCAACCTTGTATCACTCACTGGTGCTATTGCTGTAGTTAAATCACTCATTATCACCCGCAGCCATATTCATGGGCTTTTTCCCTATTCCCCCGCTGAGAAAGATGACCTCAGTAAAGACTATAGCTTATGAATACGAGGACTCCACTAGATAGGCATGGAATAGATAGGACTCCAGCAGTGGGCTCTTGCTGCAGGTGATGAACTGAAGTTTTATGAAAAATATGTAATTGGGGTTTCTGTCACTACTTTCCACTGCCCTGGTGATAGATTCCCTTTAATCATAAAGATGTTTTTGTCATGGACAATATTGGTCATTTCTTTTGTGTTTTTCCTGCTTCTTTCTAAAAATAAAAATGAATTCGCTTATAAATTTTTTAAGGGGGTTGTCTGAGATTTGAATATTGAGGTCACCAATATCTGATCGTTGGGGGTCTGACTTCTGGCAGCTTTGCTCAAGTATATGAATGGGTCATAGGACACCTATGATCCCTGCAGCCTCTTCCTAAGCCTTCCTAGGACTCATCAATCACATGGCCTAGGACAGAGGTGGGCAAACTTTTTGACTCGTGGGGTTCATATATTGGACCCGGGGTCCAGACGAAGAGTAGATGGATGGGGCATTTGTGTGAATTAATATAAATTAAATTTACATTGAAATTTCGTAACATTAAAGGTTTTAATTAAGAAAAGCATAAAAAAATTAAAGAAAATTAAAGAAAAGCATAAAAAGAATTATTGTACAAAACTTTTGTGCAATGTATTTCTTTCATAACATAGTATGTATAACTCACCTTCAATTTTTTGTGGGAACAGTGTTGTTGGTCTCCCTTTTTTGCTAAGGCATCAAAGTCTGGAGTTATATTTGTTGTTGCAATTCGCAGAATAGATACTGTGCCAGTATATTTGGCCCCCATAGTGCCCCATAATGTGCCAGTATATAGGGCCCCATAGTGCTTCTCCTCTTCTCCATAGTGCCCCCCATATTGTGCCAGTATATAGGGCCCCCATAGTGCTTCCCCTCTTCTCCATAGTGCCCTCCCATATTGTGCCAGTATATAGGGCCCCCATAGTGCTTCCCCTCTTCTCCATAGTGGGCCCCATAGTGCTTCCCCTTCTTTTCCATAGTGCCCCTCCATATTTTGGCAGTATATAGGGTCCCCATAGTGCTTCCCCTCTTCTCCATAGTGGCCCCCATAGTGCTTCCCCTCTTCTCCATAGTACCAATCTATATTGCGCCAGTATATAGGGCCCTCACCCCCCTTCTTGCCACAGTATACTATAAATAATAAAAACAATAAACACATATACTTACCTTATGCTGCTGTCAGTGATGCGATGCAGGCCTCTTCCGGCCTGTGTCCCGCTCGTGTACGGCTCAGGCGGTGCGATGACGTCATCACGCCGCCTGCACCGGCCTCTGATAGGCTACAGGCACTAGAGGAACGGGCAAGGGAGACAACTTTCCCCTGCTCCTCCGCACCATTCATCTGTATCGCTGTCCTGAGGACGGCGATACAGATGAATATGGAGATGAGCGCTTCCACAATGGAAGCGCTCATCTCCACTCCTGCTGCCTCCGGACAGCTCTGCGGGCCGGATAAAAAGGTCCGCCAGGATATAGTTTGCCCATCACTCGCCTAGGAGCATCTTAGTCCCATTTAAGAGAATTGGCCTGGGTTGCAAGACCAATCACAATAGACCATCAATACCACAATCTCAGACAACCCCTTTAACTGGTTGACTTTTGAAAAATGTTCACAGTTTTGATTAAAAACAAGAAAATATAAAATGTGATGAAAATGTTATGTACATGGTTCAACATTCACTAACTGGGTTTGCCAAAGCAAAAATGGCAACGAACCATTGAAAGCGTTTTCAAATGCATACATCCAGATCTCTTCTAAAGTTTTACAGCAAAATTTAAGATATCGCCATTTTAGAATAAATATTTTACTTAAAGGGAACCTGTCAGATTAAAACTTTAAATTGTTCTGACGTATATGTGGGTGTTCTTAAAGTTTTTGTCGCAGCTATTGCAGGGAAAGTGCTGCAAAAAACATTGCAAACATTTCCGCTACAATTTCTGGTACACGTAGACATACGGTACCCTTAATGTCCAAATAAAAATCTTGAAGGCCTTCTAATGACAAACATCAGGAAAAGGAGAAACAGATTATAACCTGTTGATCCTTAGCTAGATAAACCATGAGAACAATGCTGGAATTGACTTTTCCTCTCCCAATTAAATAAACAAGTATGTTTGGCGATGCGTGCATGTTTATGCGGTGTATGGCCAAATTTAGACTTAAAAGGAACCTGTCACATTGAAAATGCAATGCAATCTGCAGTCAGCATGTTATAAAGCAGGATGAGCTAAGCAGATAGATATACATGTATATAGTTTTGTGGCAAAAGATTCAGTAAAACTTGTAATTTATTCATTCATATCCATGCTTGCCCATAGGATGCACACAAATATTGATTGCCAGAAGAACGAGCCTTGCAAACGAGCCTAAACAAATTCTCCCTTTTAATTGGGAACAGCAGCATTGCAGTGTGGATGTGGAAAGGGTATGGATATAGTGGCATGCAGTCGCAATAGCAGTGGCAGCAGAAGCAGCATAGCATGAAACATACAAGGCAGTAGAATGGCTGTCTATGGGTATTACCAGTAATAGTAATAGTAGTAGTAGTGGTGGTAGTGGTAACAGTGGCAGATTAATTGTATTAATAGTGGTGTCAGTAGGGGAATACCAGGGATGAGCAGCTGAGGCAGCGGTGGCTGCAGCAGCCATATGGTACATGTTGACAGGCAGCAGCATGATGGAGGCTGCAGCAGCATTATGGAAGATGATGGTCGGCAGGCCGCAGCAGTGTCATGATGGCGGTGGGAGCATGATAGTAGCAGCAACAACTGTACAGGAAATGATGGTTGGTAGGTCAAAGCAGTGTCATGATGGAGGCAGGCAGGCAGCAACAGTGGCAACATTTACCAGCCTCAGCCGGAGGAATGTGAAAATCCTCCCCAATCAAGGCTTGGTTTTTGACAAATTTTGACAAAAGTCATGTTTTGGACACTGACGAAGGACAACTTGGTCCTTTTGGGTGTCACCACACCCCCCACCAAAACTGAAAACCCTTTCTGAGATGAGACTGGAGGCTGGACAAGATAGAAGAAAGAGAGCGTGCTGTGCCAGCTCTGGCCACTGCTCCAGTGTGTTTGCCCAGAAATCCATGGGTTCCGGGAACCAGGTGTGCGCCAGAACTGGCCAGAGTATATGTAGGCCTGAACCTGGTCATAGACGCAGGAGCTGTTGTCTTGCTTACTGGCCTAAGCCTAGTGTGGCATGTGGAAAAACTGCTTCATTATGTTGAGGAGACTGAAATGGTTGCTCTTTATTGCTGCCTCTGCTGCCACCACCCTTTGTTAGTGATGTTGCCTCCTCCTCAGCACCCTGATCCGGCGCCCAGGTACTGGCCAGCACACAACTGTTATCGGAGTCCTCACCTTCCCTGCTGCTTTTATCAAACTGTGAGATATCATCGTGGGCTCCTGGCCCCCCCTTCCATACTCTGTGTTTTTCCTGACTGACACTGTCGCTGCCCCCACCTCCAATGCTGTGGCTGCAGGTGCCACTAGTACCACCCCCATCAACACAGCTATGCATGGGGTCCCCAGCCTCCTCCCGAACCTCCTCCTCAGGGCAGCCCAAATGATGACGGCTCTCATAGAAGTCGTCAACAGGGAAACTCTCTTGACTATCTGGCGTAGCGCCTGGTGGGGTTTTCTTGTCATTTCTTAGGAAAAAGAAAGACACACCAGTAGGAAGGGGCAGTGAAGACTGAGATACTGTAAGTCCACTGAAAGCCTTCTCTGGGGCTGCAAAGGGGAGATGCAGCAGAAAGAATGCTGTGACCCCTGGCTCCATGGTACGGTGTCAGACTACAAAGTCCCCTTCACGTCATCCTGGTGAGAATGAGAAGAGGACTAAGCTATCCAATCCACAATCTCATCCTCTTTCTCCTAAATGCTAATGTTGCGCCTTCCCTGACGCTTACTACTACTACTACTTCCAGAGACCTGATGCTGTTACTACCCACATTCTGGGTCATTCATTGCAAACCCTTCCGTAGCCCTGACATCTATGGGCCTCACATATATTTTTGTACACTACCCTCTGTATTGGTGTACTCATCATATATATGCAAGTTTTATTAACCGCCTCCGGACTGCCTAATGCAGGATTGCGGTCCGGAGGCGGTCGATTCATTCCTCGTAGACGCAGCTGTGCGTCATCTCGCGAGACGCGAGATTACGCACACAGCCGGCCCACGCATGCGCATTGCGGGCTGGCAAAAGTTACAGGAGTATTTCGTCACCAGCCTGCCAGCCAATGATCATCGCTGATAGGCTGGTGATTTTCAAAAAAACGAATTAGAAGCCATTTAACACTTTATATTTATAAATATAAGGTGTTAAATGGCTTGTGTGCTCCTCTGCTGGTCCTTTTCGTCGGTTGGTCCCAGCAGAGGAGCACACATCACAGTAAGTACACACCAAACACTACACTTAGCCCCAGATCACCCCCCATCACCCCAATTAACTCCTTCATCACCCCTGTCAATCACTAGTGAAAGGGAAAAAAGTGATCAGTGTAAACTGTCACTTTTTTTTCACTAGTATTGACGGTTAGGTTTTAGGATAGTTTAGGCCCCTTTGTTAGGTAGTTAGCGTCGGTTAGCGCCCAGCCCACCGCACCGTAGTCACTGATTCGCTGATTAGCGTATCGCTAATCAGCATTGGTACTTTTATAGTATCTGTAAGTGATCAGAACTGATCACAGTCAGATCTATAATAGTATTAGTGTCACCTTAGCTCGCCCTCCACCCAAAACGCAGTGTTTGCCTGATCAGGCCTGATCGGTCGCCCACACGTGTGTTCACCCATGCCCGCTCCGCCGCAGTGACAAATTTTTTTGATCACTGCACAATCACTTTCCAAGCGCTGCGGCGATAAAAAAAATCAATTTTGATACTTTTTATCAATCGCAGCGGTATCCGGTACTTCGCTAGCCTCTCATTTGTAAGACAGCCCTGCTTTTTTTCTTGGGTAGTCTCAGGGAATACCCCCTAAATTTAGTTGACCAAATGGCAAATAAGGGGTATTCTTCTGAAGAGGCCTACAGGCTTCTGACCCAGTCAGATGAGGAATGGGAACCCTCATCTGACAAATCCAGCGGGTCAGAATACGAACCTGTAGAAAGCAGTGGCAGTCTGACCCAAAGTTCGGACGATGAGGTTGAGGTACCTGATACCACCAGGCGTACCCGGCCCCGTGTTGCTAGACCACAGGTTGCGCAGGATCCGCTTCAAGAGCAGCAGAGTGGGGCTTGCGCTGTCGGATTACGTGGTGAGGCATACACCAGCAGCGCAGCCCATCCTGGACCTAGTACCAGCACTGTCGTACAACATGGTGAAGTGGCGAGCACCGGAAGGGCAGTTGAAGCTGGTACGGTGGCACGTGCAGTAGTTCTCCCGTTGCAGCCACCGCTCAGACAGGCCCATAGAGCCCCTAGAGTCCCTGAGGTGCTGGCAAACTCTGATTGGCAGCCCCCATCTTCAGCCGCACCAGTAGTTCCCCCTTTCACAAGTCTAGAGTTCGGGTTGAGACAGCTCAGATCGGATCGACACTGTTTTTTTTTAGCTGTTCTTGACTGCGGAGCTCTTGGACTTAGCCGTGGCAGAAACAAATCGGTATGCCACTCAATTTATAGCCGCCAACCCGGGAAGCTTTTATGCCCAGTCTTTCCGGTGGAAACCCGTCCAAGTTTCCGAAATTAAAACTTTTCTGGGCCTTCTCCTCAACATGGGCCTAACAAAAAAGCATGAATTGCTGTCATATTGGTCCACGAACCCAATTCATCACATGCCCATATTCTCTGCTGCCATGTCCAGGACACGATTTGAGACCATCCTGCGTTTCCTGCACTTTAGTGACAACAGCACCTCTCGTCCCAGAGGCCACCCAGCTTTTGACCGGCTCCACAAAATTCGGCCCCTCATAGACCACTTTAACACCAAATTTGCAGATTTGTATACCCCTGAGCAAAACATCTGCATAGACGAGTCCCTTATACATTTTACCAGGTGCCTTGGCTTCAAACAATACATCCCAAGCAAGCGCGCCCGGTATGGGGTCAAATTGTATAAGCTCTGTGAAAGGGCCACAGGCTATACGCACATATTTCGTGTCTATGAGGGTAAAGATCAGACACTGGAGCCGGTCGGTTGCCCTGACTACCTGGGGAGCAGTGGGAAGACAGTCTGGGACTTGGTGTCACCCTTATTTGGCAAGGGGTACCATCTTTATGTGGACAATTTTTACACAAGTGTGCCCCTCTTCAGGCATTTGTTTTTAGAACAGATTGGCTGCCGTGGCACCGCGCGACCTACTCGCCAGGGCTTCCCCCAAAGGCTCGTTACCACCCGTCTTGCAAGGGGGGAGAGGGCTGCCTTGTATAACGAAGAACTGCTCGCTGTGAAATGGAGAGACAAGCTCTCCTCCATTTACATGCTCTCCTCCATTCACGCAGACACGACAATACAAATTGAACGAGCAACCAGTGTCATTGAAAAGCCCCTCTCGGTCCACGACTATAATTTGCTCTTGGGAGGGGTGGACTTCAATGACCAGATGTTGGCTCCTTATTTAGTGTCCCGCCGCACCAGATGCTGGTATAAAAAGGTGTCTGTATATTTAATTCAATTGGCTATATACAATAGTTTTGTTCTCTACAGTAAGGCTGGGAGAACAGGATCCTTCCTCAAATTTCAGGAAGAGATCATCGAGAACCTCCTGTATCCAGGAGGTTCCGTGGCCCCATCCAGCAGTGAAGTGAGCCGTCTACATGAGCGACATTTCCCCAATGTCGTTTCTGGTGCCTCAACCCAAGCGCCACCCCGAAAAAGATGTCATTTCTGTAGCTTGAGTGGAATAAGGCGTGACACCCGCTATTTCTGTCCTGACTGCCCTGACCACCCTGCCCTATGCTTAGGGGAGTGTTTCCGGAACTGCCACACACAGGTACACTATTAGCATAGGGTAAAAAGCATTGAAAAAAGTTAATGTTCTGTTCAAATGTTATTATAAAGTTCATGTTTTTTTCTTTTTTTTTTTTACCTTCTAGGTGGACCAACCGATGAACCAGCTGCAGCACTGATGTGCATTCTGACAGAAGCATTGCGCTGCTGTCAGATTACACAAAAGTCGGTGTATGCGGCGCTGCAAGATGAGATTTCTCCTCTGCAGTAAAAAATATATATTTGCCGAGGCTTATGAGCTGAGGGGCGGTGTTCATATGCTTTGGCAAACACTTTGTATATAAAAAAATAAAAAAATAAATAAAAAATGATTTATTCATCCACATTGATTGATGTGCTCCTATGTCCTGGCAGACGGCTTTCCCCTCCTTTTTTTTTTTGGGCAGAGATTTTTTCATCCACATTGATCGATGCGAATGAAGAAATCTGTGCCGTTCATTTTTTCTTTCAGCCCAAAGGCTGAACGGGAAAAAAAAATATCTCATTACCCGTATGCTCAATATAAGGAGAATAGCAGAAACTCCTAATGCTGGCCATACATGTAATGATTGCGGAGACCTTCAAATGCCAGGGCAGTACAAACACCCCACAAATGACCCTATTTTGGAAAGAAGACACCCTAAGGTATTCGCTGATGGGCATAGTGAGTTCATAGAAGTTTTTATTTTTTGTCACAAGTTAGCGGAAAATGTTTTTTTTTTGTTTGTTTTTTCTTACAAAAACTCATATTCCACTAACTTGTGACAAAAAATAAAAACTTCCATGAACTCATTATACCCATCACAAAATACCTTAGGGTGTATTCTTTCCAAAATGGGGTCACATGTGGGGTATTTATACTGCCCTGGCATTTTAGGGGCCCTAAAGCGTGAGAAGAAGTCTGGAATCCAAATGTCTAAAAATGCCCTCCTAAAAGGAATTTGTGCCTCTTTGCGCCCCTAGGCTGCAAAAAAGTGTCACACGTGTGGTATTGCCGCACTCAGAAGAAGTTGGGCAATGTGTTTTGGGGTGTCTTTTTACATATACCCATGCTGGGTGAACAAAATATCTCTCTAAAATGACAACTTTGTATAGAAAAATGGGAAAAGTTTACTTTTAGAGAGATATTTCTCTCACCCAGCATGGGTATTTGTAAAAATACACCCCAAAACACGTTGCCCTACTTCTTCTGAGTACGATGATACCACATGTGTGACACTTTTTTGCAGCCTAGGTGGGCAAAGGGGCACAAATTCTAAAGAGCACCTTTAGGATTTCACAGGGCATTTTTTACACATTTGGATTTCAAACTACTTCTCACGCATTAGGGCCCCTAAAATGCCAAGGCAGTATAACTACCCCAAAAGTGACCCCATTTTGGAAATAAGACACCCCAAGGTATTTTGTGATGGGCATAGTGAGTTCATGGAAGTTTTTATTTTTTGTCAAAAGTTTGTGGAATATGAGACTTTGTAAGAAAAAAAACATCATCATTTTCCGCTAACAAGTGACAAAAATTAAAAACTTCTATGAACTCACTATGCCCATCAGCGAATACCTTAGGGTGTCTACTTTCCGAAATGGGGTCATTTGTGGGGTGTTTCTACTGTCTGGGCATTGTGGAACCTCAGGAAACATGACAGGTGCTCAGAAAGTCAGAGTTGCT
The DNA here is from genome assembly GCF_014858855.1 of Bufo gargarizans. Taxonomy (NCBI): domain Eukaryota; kingdom Metazoa; phylum Chordata; class Amphibia; order Anura; family Bufonidae; genus Bufo; species Bufo gargarizans. The sequence goes on along the minus strand of NC_058080.1, from coordinate 659,560,713 downwards.
TCAAAATGCGGAAATTCACATTTTTGTACCATAGTTTGTATACTCTATAACTTTTGCGCAAACCAATAAATATACACTTATTGCATTTTTTTTTATCAAAGACATGTAGAACAATAAAGTTATAGAAAAATTTATATAGAAATTTCGTTTTATTTGAAACATTTTACAACTGAAAGTGAAAAATGTCATTTTTTTGCAAAAAATCAGAAAATTTCTATTAATAACAAAAAAGTTAAACTGTCAGCAGCAATGAAATACCACCAAATGAATAATTTTTCCTTCCTTCTGACAGATCAGAAGAAGGGTCAAATAAATGATGATGTCAGCTAGGCAAAAATGCTAAATAGTGGTCCAGTCATGAAATGGGGAGGGTGGGAACAGCATGAAAAGCAGCAGCATCAGGAGACCACAGAGTGGCAAGGTGACATAGTGTGGAGGTGATAGCAGTATCAGGAGACCACAGAGTGGCAAGGTGACATAGTGTGGAGGTGGCAGCAGCATCAGGAGACCACAGAGTGACCCAATGACAGAGTGGGGGAGGTGGCAGCAGCATCAGGAGACCACAGAGTGGCAAGGTGACATAGTGAGGAGGTGGCAGCAGCCTCAGTAGACCACAGAGTGACCCTGTGACAGAGTGGGGAGGTGGGTGGCAGTACGAGTACTAGCTGAAGATGGTGGGTGAAAGAAGGAGCACTTGGCGTCAGATGTGTGGCATCAGGTGGGTGGCAGCATCAGAATAGTACCTGAGGCATGTAGCCAGAAAAAATCTGTCTCTGTTGTCAAAGTGTTGGTGTGGCACCAGGGATGATCTAGTCTGATTCATTGGTGGGTGGAAATCCTGGCTGATCCACGCCTGATTCATCTTGACAAAGGTCAGTCTCTCCACATTTTGGGTGTACAGGCGAGTTCTTCTTGGGTTAACTATGGCCCCTACCCCCCCACCCTGCCACAGCAGCCATGGCAGAGGAACGTGAGTGCAGAGGGTCCCCCTGGTCAGACCTGCGAGAGGATGGACGATGTCACAGATAGGCAGTGGCCAACTCAGTCGTTCAGTTTGTCCTCCCTCTCAGCGGGTGCAAAAAAGGCCCCCATTTTGGACTGGTAGCGAGGGTCCAACAAGGTGGAGAGCCAGAAGTCATCCCCCTGCTGAATGGTGATAATTCGGCTGTCAATATGCAAGCACGTGAGCTTGCAGCGGGCCATTTATGAAAGTGACTCGGAGGGACTCCCTGCCTCCATCTCCACTGCGTATTGCCACGGTGTGCCTGGGTCATCTGCCTCGTCTTCCTCATCTCCCTCTTGCTCCTCTGGCTGCTCCTTCTCCTCCTCTCCTGTCACCTGTGTGTAAAAACTACCCATTTCGCTACACATTGCTTGTGCTCCAATGTCCTCCTCCTGCTCCAGTTCAGCCCCCACAGGGCTCATCTCCAGTCCCCTGACCAGCCAGATTTACCAACATCTGTTCCAGGCCATGAATCAGTGGAATGACGTTGTTCATCCCATAGTCCTGGCAACTGACAAATAACTTGGCCTCCTCAAAGTGCCTGAGCAAACGGCATGTGTCACGCATGAGCTGCCACTGGCTGACATCCAAGTTACACAGAGGAGTACTCCTGTCCGCTTGGATCATCAAGAAATCATTTATGGCCTTTCTCGGTTCGTATAGTTGGTCCAACATATGAAGGGTGGAATTCCAGCAGGTCGCATATTGGCTTATGTTGGGGGATGCCGTTCTGCTGCTGCAGCTCAAGGAGGGTGTGTTTTGCGGTGTACGAGTGGCTGAAGTGCATGCAGAGTTTTCTGGCCTTCCACACATGGGTGGAAGACTTCAGGAACCGCTTGACAACCAGATTGAACATAGTAGCCATGTAGGGCGAATGGCTCAGCCATCCTTGATGCAGCACCGACACCATGTTCTTCCCGTTGTCGATCACAATGGTTTCGATTTTTAATTTGTCGTGGAGAAAGCCAGGATTCTATTTATTGATGAAGGACACGGAGCAGTTCCTTCACCTGTGTGACTCAGTTCGCCCAGGCAAATGACACTGCCGTGCCCTGCACATGTGGTATGCTGCAGGGGCACTGTGAATTGTCCCTGTAGTGGAGTCTAAAGAGATGGTGGAAGATGAGGAGGCAGAGGCGAACACTGTCGCAGGACCAACGGCGTGACAACATAGAGTCGGAAGCAGCATCACCTGGCCAAGTTGTTGGTGTGGCTGTGCAGGAACCACATTCACCCAGTTGGCCGTAAAGGACATGTCCCTGACCATAGTTACAGCTCCACACATCGGCACTGTGGTGCACTTTGGGAGACACCGACAGGCTCAAAGACTGGCCCACCTTCTGTTCTACATGTGTGTACAGGGCTGGTACTACATTTTTGGCAAAGAAATTACGACCTGGGACTCTTCACCTCGGCTCGGCACAAGCCATCAGTGCAGAGTCCACCACTTGGAAAGGGACTGCAGCACCAGCAACTTGGCAAGGAGCACGTTCAGATTCTGCGCCGTTGGATGAGTGCACGCATACTGTTGTCTCTTGGCAATCGCTTCGGTGATCAATTGCTGACGGAATGACTGACGAGGAGTAGGAGGAGCAGGAGTATCAGGACCAGCAGATCATGAGAAGGACAGATGGCTCCTTTCAGCTGAGGTGATGGAGCCTTGACTGCCTGAAACCAAGTGTGTGCCACTGGGTGATGCAGCGGTTGCTGTGGCAGGCTGAACCACAACATCGGAGTCACAGTTCTCCCAGGCCACTTTATGGTGACGCTGCATATGTTTACGCAGGGCCAATGTGCCAACATTGGCACCCTGGCCACGCTTCTCCTTCTGCCCACAGATTCTACATATGGCCATATTTACCTACTCCAGCGGCTTAACAAAAAACTGCCATACCGCCGAGTAGGTGATTTTTACCCCCAACACTACACACTGACTGACTGCTACCACCGCTGCTTCTGTGAACCCATACACCACTACTTTCCAGGCAGCTCCTACGAAGCGGGTGGTCTACCTCGGGCACGTTTGGCTCCCGACCTCCCACTGCTGCCACCCTGCTGACTCCCGGCCACGCTAGCAACCTGCTGTCTCCACCGCTGGCTCATGAGCAAGCTTCCACCCTCTTCTCCCGATGATTATGAAGCCCCTAATTCACCTGGCTCCCAAGTGCGATCAGCTACATCATAATCATCGAGTACTGTCTGCATGTCACTGATGTCCTCCTCAATGGTCTCTGGGTCAGGAGCTCGCAACACCAGCTCCCATGCCACTCTCCTCATCACTACTTGCCTGCCTAGTGGAGGAAGCGGTGGATGTCTCCTCCACATTTTAGCTGGCCAGTACCTGCTGACTGTCCTCTAGTAGCTTGTCCATGCTGTATATTGTGGCTAAGCCCACAGCATAGAATTCTTCTCTGGCTGAGGGAACAGAAAAGGACAGAGGCAGGTTGAGGACTGGTGAGGGCACAGGGCGTGCTCCCGGGCCATGCCAACTAAGGGTTGTGTCTGACTAACCCACCGACTCTTGGCTGGAGGTGTCTGATGTCAACTGCAACGAAGTGGATGACAGAGTCAACCATTCAAGAACAGCTGGGTTGCTGGTCAAGACACGATCGCTAGATGACACCGGGAGCTCAGGCCTCTCGCTGCGACTCCTGCTGCCACGCCCCCTTACTCTGCTGTGACCTGTGCCTGCGCCAGAAACATTTAGGCCTCTGACCCTCCCCTGTGCAGGGCCTGGCACTTCTCTGTCTGACATACTGTTAGATTAAATAAATAAATAAAAAGGAAATTAAAACACCCCAAAAACGTCTGTAATTTTTTCACTAAACCACACAATGGCAAATAATTTTTTTGTGCCACTAATACATGCAAAAAAGGGCTTTAGAACATATAACTGCACCGCTGAATGGCAAATATATTTCCCTTTTTACTCTCATACACTCCACAAAGGGCTTTAGAACATGCAACTGCACCGCTGAACGGCAAATAGGCCCTTATTTTTTTCCACTTATACACAACACAAAAGGCTTTAGAACATATAACTGCACTGCTGAAAGGCAAATGTATTTTTCTTTTTTCCACTTATACACTCCACAAAAGGCTTTAGAATATATAACTGCACCGCTGAATGGCAAATCTATTTTTATTTTGCCACTAATACATGACAAATAGGGCTTTAGAACATATAACTGCACTGCTGAACAGCAAATATGTTTTTCTTTTTCCACTAATACATGACAAAAAGGGCTTTAGAACATATAACTGCACCGCTGAACGGCAAATGTATTTTTTTGGTTGCCAATAATACACTCCAAAAATGGCTGTAATTTTCACACTTGACCACACAACGGCTAATAAGCCCTTTTTTCCCACTAATTCAAGCCAAAAAATTATTTAGAACATATAACTGCACCTCACAAGGGCAAATAAGACGTAGAAATATTTTCTTGTAATAAACCCTGTTAATGGCTGTATCAAACAGCACTTGCACCCCAATAACTAGAACGATTTGTTGGAATTACAGAATAACATTACTGTATAATGGCAATTTGGATCCCCAGTCAGTGCAGCAAGGTGTAATAGGATTGTTCCTATTACACATGCTGTAACCTCCCCTACTGAACCCTGTTCTACATAATGCTGTGGAATGATTCCTCCCTATCCTTTCCCTACACCTTGAATAATCTTTCTTTGAACTTATAAATAGTTTTATTTTTAGCACAATGAAGTCTTTCCAAGGACTGTCCCTCTCTTTCCAAGGACTGACATCTCTCCCTGCACTAAGTACACTGAAAAATGGCAGAATCCAAGATGAATGAGTTCCTTGCTCCATGTCCTCACATGTGCAGCAGCCATTTTAGGAAAAAATGTGATTCGTTACCACGAAGCATGAGGAAATTCACATTCTGTGCGAATCGAATTTTTCCTGAAATTTGGATCGAATTCCACTTGGTCAACTTCGGTTCGCTCATCTCTACTGATGCTCAATTTCTTGTTAACACTCATAGGTAAATTGTTGCCCTACCCTGTGTATTGGTGTACTGATGACCTATATAAGGGATCAGCAACCTCCGGCACTCCAGCTGTTCAGAAACTACATCTGCCAGAATGCTTCGTTCACTTCTATGGCAGTTAAAAGTGTAGCCAAGCATGTTTGCATGCTGGGAGTTGTAGTTTAACAACCGCTGGAGTGATGAAAATTGCTGATCCCTGACCTATAATGGAAACAGACATTGAGGTCTGACACTCAATTTAACATTATCACTTACAGGTAAATTGTTGCTATACCCTATGTATTGCTGTACTGATCCCCTATATGCTGGTTTAATTAAATTGAACCCACAAAAAAAATAAAAAATCCAACCATGTGTACATCAAATAAACGAATGATTGAGGCTTGACACTCAATTTTACATTAACATTTACATGTAAGTTGTTGCCCTACCCTGTGTATTGGTGTACTGATCACCTATATGATGGTTTCATTAAATTGAACCCATAAAAAAATACAATTCCAACCGTGTGGAAATGCAAAAAAAGTGAAAGAGATGATTGAGGCCTAATGCACAATTTCACGTTAACATTCACAGGTAAATTGTTGCCCTATATGCTGGTGTGACTAAATTCAGCAACCTCCCAAAAAATGAAATTACAATCATATGAAGATACAGTAAATGAAATTGAATGATTGAGGGCCAGGCCTGACCATTAATATCATGTTATCACTCACAGGTACATTTTTGCCATACCCTGTGTATTGGTGCACTGATCACCTATATGCCGGTACAATTAAATTAATGCCACCATAAAAAATGTAATCACAACCATGTGGATATAGAGTAAGTGTAAATGGATGATTGAGGTCTGATTATAAATTTTCCGTTATACTAATAGGTAAATTGTTACCCTACCCTGTGTATTGGTGCACTGATCACCTATATGCTAGTTTAATTAAATTGAACCCACAAAAAAAATATAACATTTCAACTGTGTGGAAATACAATGATCTACAATAACTGTACTTCCCCTTTAAGAGCAGAGATGTGGTGTGTTAATCAACACTGTCTACTACTTATGTCCTTTAGGACTCAATTACACCACTTTCCCTGCACCTACCTACTTAACTAAGACTTAACTTTTATTTCTTATTATTTAATACTTATGGTGTAAATTACTGATTTTGTTAAAATTCTCAGTGATCACTGGCCATTTGTATATCCCTTTAAATCACCCTGTCAGGACTGTCATCTGACTGGGTTTCGATACACACTTTTACTAGCAGGCTGCGCGCTTGCCTGTATTTTGTGTGTGTTCAATGCAATTCATTTTATTATACTGTTATGGCCCAGTGATAGACTGCCATAAAATTCAGAGCCTCACGCTGCCCCCCGACATGTTTCGCCGTATCACGGCGTCTTCAGGGGTTAGGGCAGAGTGTAGCACTCTGCCCTAACCCCTGAAGACGCCATGATACGGCGAAACATGTCGGGGGGCAGCGTGAGGCTCTGAATTTTATAGCAGTCTATCACTGGGCCATAACAGTATAATAAAATGAATTGCATTGAACACACACAAAATACAGGCAAGCGCGCAGCCTGCTAGTAAAAGTGTGTATCGAAACCCAGTCAGATGACAGTCCTGACAGGGTGATTTAAAGGGATATACAAATGGCCAGTGATCACTGAGAATTTTAACAAAATCAGTAATTTACACCATAAGTATTAAATAATAAGAAATAAAAGTTAAGTCTTAGTTAAGTAGGTAGGTGCAGGGAAAGTGGTGTAATTGAGTCCTAAAGGACATAAGTAGTAGAAATACAATGATCTCTGTTTGAGGTTTGCAGCAGGAGGCACAGCCAGCCTCAGCTCCTCACTTCTCACTCCCTGGCGGACAGCTTCTCTGCTTGTCCCTATTCTACACACACTATTCTTCTTCTTTGTAATTCCCTTAACCTTTCCCTTCACTGGCAGTAGAATACAAGCTTGATTGATTTCCCCCTAGATAGATCCAGGAATAACATAAGCTTAATGCTGTCTAAGTGAATAAAATTTACTAACGGTGATAAAAATATACAAAGACAGACAAATCACATGCATAGTAAAAACAATCACTCTGACCTGTGTAACAAACCAATGAGCGAGCTCCAATCAGCCATGGTACCAACATGGGACTTGACTGCTCAGGAGGACTGAGATCACCTTATTGGGAGCAGAAGAATGGGATCTTTTGAGTCCTTGGACTTGTTCTGCCACGGCTCCAATCCTGACTTGTACAAGGACCACCCCAGATATTGTACAGGACAGCTAATGATAGGTCTCAGCACAGCAAATCTCAGCAAATCTTAACTAACTATTCCTAGCTCACTACATTAAAGGGGTTATCCAATAGTATAAAGTCCCCCCCCATGTGACGGGCCCCCACATGGAATATACTTACCCCAATCCCCGTTCCCAGCGGCGCTCCTGGTACCTGCACCGCCACTGCTGCTTTTTCCCGTATACGGAAGAAAACATCTGGTGTAGGGGGGAGCAGCCAATGGCAGGCGGGGATGGGGATGAGCCTCCCTAGCGTCACACTTTATACTCTTGGATAACCCCATTAAGGAAAGAAGGAATATCATTAAATTAAAAGGTAAAACGATAAAGGGAAAGAACTAAAAATAACTAAAAAAATACCATTTTAACAGGTGTGAGTGTAGAGTTTTTGTTTCTCTGTGCATTAAGAGATGGTGGATTTGCATAATAACTAAGTTTAGGAAGATATCCAATTAGATGGTTCAGCAGCGGGGATGCACTAGTAATACTGTGTGAATGGAGCCTCATGAGACTTCCCATACAAAGGAGATTTCCATAACTCCTTTTACTGATGGAGAATCTGAAGAATCAAATGATACTACCTTCGTTGGTTCTCTACTAGTGAAGTCCAACACTGTCTCTTAATCTATCCATAATTGACTAAATCAGAACATAATTATCTCATGTACATTTATTATGCCTTTGAGATTAGATGGCTTAATAGAAAACTCTGAATAATTCAAGAGAATTATTTTGGTATACATGTGTTTAGCTGAATTAAATACATTTTGAAAAAAAGAAGTCATCATACTATGTAAACTGTGTACCACACTGACATATATGAGTTGAAGAGGATGAAAACTGCCTATTATTTGTTACTGGAGACTAGTCCTCCAGTAGTAGGTAAATAAGCAGTTTTAAGACTGCTTCCTATTTTCATCAAGTAGTTTTACAGCTGTATTTTCTACTGGTTTGAAAACTTATACGGTATATAAGTGGGTGGAGGGAGTGGTATGTATACAATCCGCATAATACCTTTGTGTCAGACGTGTGCTGGTATGGCAGATATTTTGTCAATGTCCTTCTGGTTTTAATTTCTAAATATCACAATGACACAATACTGTTTCGGGATATTTTCTATAAGGGAGACAGAAATACTCTGGTGGCAGGGGCGTAACGATCGCGGTCGCAGAGAGTGCGACTGCGACCGGGCCCGGCGGGAGGGGGGCCCGCTGCAGGCCAGCAAGTGCTTGCGGCGGCAGGCGGGCCCTGCGAAACTGATCTGTGCTTGATTCACCTGCGCTGCCTGTGTGCACCGTCCTCCCTCACTCAGCTGCTGCCGCTCCTCCGCCGGGCCCTCCCTCAAGCTACACACGCCCACAATACGCCCACAATACACCCACATGACCACGGCCGCGTGACCCGTCCCTCCGCTCACGCGAGATGAGAGTCTCTGACGTCAGGACTCAGGAGAGTAGACTCTAGGCGCACAGGCGCAGCAAAAGCCCGCCAGAGCAGATTTAAAAGAGGCAGAGCCCCGCCCCCCAGCAGTGTGTGCCTGTGCCAGCACAGATTAGAGGGCTCAGGGCGCGATTCTCCGAGGAAGAAAGAAGAGGACCGACCGACCGACCAACCGACCGACAGACAGACACCAAGGGCGAGCGCTGGGCATTGCAGCAGAAGTACTGCACTCCAGGACCATCTTCTCCTGCCTCACTGCCTGCTGGACTGGTCTATAGACTGGTAGGTAGTATTAGTAATGCAATGATTCATCCATGTTGTCCCCTGATCATCCATCCATCCGCCACACCCCCTGAATTCAGACATTATTATTGTCTCAAATCAGGGCCGGAGTGGGGCCGATGGATGGATCATCAGTGGACGGACGGTAGTAATGTCTGAAATCAGGGCCGGGGTGGGGCCGATGGATCATCAGTGGATGGTAATAAATTATTGCTGTTCACTCATGATCCATCCATGATCCGCCATTCCGCCCCACCCGCATCCTGATTTCAGACATTATTATTACCACCCACTGATCATCCATCCATCCGCCCCACCCCCTGAATTCAGACATTATTATTGCCATTGTCTGCAATCAGGGTGGGGGTGGGGCAGATGGATGGCTCATCAGTGGACGTTAATAATGTCTGGAAAAAAAAAATTGGTATCACTGGAGGTAGTCCATGGATACACAAAAAACCTGCAACTGATTTATTTTATTTTTTTTAAACTTAACTTGGCGGGGGTGGAGTCTTGGCAGGGGTGGAGTCTTGGCGGGGTGGAGTCTTGGCGGGGGTGGAGTCTTGGTGGGGGTGGAGTCTTGGCGGGGGTGGAGTCTTGGCGGGGGGGCCCCAATTTAAAGTTTGCCCTGGGGCCCATAGAACTCTAGTTACGCCACTGTCTGGTGGTATGTGATCTTTTTAGGAAATCAGTCACAGACAGTTCTATTTTCCTTATGCAGGTAGTTGCCATCTGCACCAGGTCATCAAAAATGTACCTGTGTTTATATGATCAAAAAGATGTTGCAGTAAAGAAGACAGTTTTTTCCCCAAAAAATTCAACACATTAGGAGTAGATTTAAGAACAGAGGTTATGCCGATGGAATAATAGAAAGAACCCACAATATGGTGGAATCAAAGTCACAAAAGTAATATCTCTATTCTCACAAACATCCTATAAAACAGACGTTTAAAGGTGTCACATTTAGTACTTAGTATGGCAGGGACTATGAACAAGTAATTGAGATTAAGAGATACAGTACTTACCTATTCTATACAGTATAGGGCAAGTTCGCATTCGTGTTATGGAATTCCGTTATAGGTTCTGTTATAACAGAGTTGTAACGGAATATAACGGAATTAAAGGACAGAATGCAAAACGGAAACCTTTAAGAGGCATTCTGTTTTGGTCCGTCCTAATACATGTGTATGGTGACAAATAACGGTTCTGTTTAGTTCCATTATACATGATGGAAAAAATGGGCGAACCCACCCATACAGATGTTTTACAATAGGAAACATTAACTCCCTTAGTCTCTTTACATCTAAGGGTTTGTTTAGTCATACACAAAGGGATTTTGTGTGGGATCATCAATCAAGATGGCGGCTGCCTCTTTGCGCTCCAACGGATTAGGTAAGTATGATTTTTTTTTTTATTTTTTATTTACCGCCATTTCAGGGAAAATCGATTCGCTACCACAAAGCACAAGGAAATTCACCTTTGAATCGAATTTTTCCTGAAATTTGAATCGAAGTCCATGTTGTGGATTTCGATTTGCTGAAGACTAATCATATTCATTTGAAGAGAAGTCAGCTGTGTTTAATATTTTCATACGATAGTCAAATGAAAGACCTTTTGTTCAAAGAAAAATTGCTTGTCAACGAAACATCTTTCTTTGGAAGAACATTCCAAGAAAGATGTTTTGTCCATCGCCCAATTTCAATGAATGTCTATGAGCTGTCTGATCGACTAAAACTGCCGATATGGAATAAAATGTGTATGGCCATGTCTCCGAAACAATCGGTTACCAGATGTTTGTTTGTTCAACTGCTGTTCAACCATCAACCAACTTCTATCTAATGTGTATGGCCACCCTGAAAAAAAATGTTTTCAGAACATGTGTATTATCTTTTGAAACCAGGCTCCTGTAACCCCTTCACTGCTTTTAAGCTTTATTACAGACCCATTATCATTATATTTACTCCATGAAGGTCTGTGGTTGTGAGAATATTCATAAACCATTGAGAAGCAGGGCCTGAAAAAATAATGTATGCAATAGAGTGTTTTGGGGTTTTTTTATCCTTGAATTAGAAAACAGCACCTCAGTGTCTAAATTGATGTTGAGACTTGATGTATTTATATAATCTGTCACTATCTGATTATATTGTTGTAACACTGTGTGCTCTAATTTGCAGGTTTAATTTTGTATATGGATATGCTGTAATTGGTTGTGTCTACAGTCATTCCTTTAGATACTGCTTTGCTTAGTAAGGAGAATAACAGGTTAACCAATACTAATTTAGTTATATATGGTTTTAAATTTGTGACCGGCAGACTTTAGCTATGACTAAGCACAGACTACACGCGATGTGTGATTTTAGCAAGGCATATGCTGGAAAAGGAAACATGTTGTTCTTGTGGATATGACTCTTCATACTGATACAAAGTTATCGAACAAGCACCGTCTGGCCCATTGGGAGTTTGACCAAAATCACAGGACATTTGTGAGCTTAACGTTATTTTGGTACACAGAACCCCTGCCAGACGTATTATATAGAGTTGAGCGAACACCTGGATGTTCGGGTTCGAGAAGTTCGGCCGAACATCCCGGAAATGTTCGGGTTCGGGATCCGAACCCGATCCGAACTTCGTCCCGAACCCGAACCCCATTGAAGTCAATGGGGACCCGAACTTTTCGGCACTAAAAAGGCTGTAAAACAGCCCAGGAAAGAGCTAGAGGGCTGCAAAAGGCAGCAACATGTAGGTAAATCCCCTGCAAACAAATGTGGATAGGGAAATTAATTAAAATAAAAATTAATAAATAAAAATTAACCAAAATCAATTGGAGAGAGGTTCCATAGCAGAGAATCTGGCTTCCCGTCACCCACCACTGGAACAGTCCATTCTCAGATATTTAGGCCCCGGCACCCAGGCAGAGGAGAGAGGTCCCGTAACAGAGAATCTGTCTTCATGTCAGCAGAGAATTAGTCTGCATGTCATAGCAGAGAATGAGGCTTCACGTCAGCCACCACTGCAACAGTCCATTGGCATATATTTAGGCCCAGCACCCAGGCAGAGGAGGGAGGTCCCGTAACAGAGAATCTGTCTTCATGTCAGCAGAGAATTAGTCTGCATGTCATAGCAGAGAATGAGGCTTCACGTCAGCCACCACTGCAACAGTCCATTGGCATATATTTAGGCCCAGCACACACACAGGCAGAGGAGAGAGGTCCCGTAACAGAGAATCTGGCTTCATGTCAGCAGAGAATCAGTCTGCATGTCATAGCAGAGAATGAGGCTTCACGTCAGCCACCACTGCAACAGTCCATTGGCATATATTTAGGCCCAGCACACACACAGGCAGAGGAGAGAGGTCCCGTAACAGAGAATCTGGCTTCATGTCAGCAGAGAATCAGTCTGCATGTCATAGCAGAGAATGAGGCTTCATGTCAGCCACCACTGCAACAGTCCATTGGCATATATTTAGGCCCAGCACCCAGGCAGAGGAGGGAGGTCCCGTAACAGAGAATCTGTCTTCATGTCAGCAGAGAATTAGTCTGCATGTCATAGCAGAGAATGAGGCTTCACGTCAGCCACCACTGCAACAGTCCATTGGCATATATTTAGGCCCAGCACCCAGGCAGAGGAGGGAGGTCCCGTAACAGAGAATCTGTCTTCATGTCAGCAGAGAATTAGTCTGCATGTCATAGCAGAGAATGAGGCTTCACGTCAGCCACCACTGCAACAGTCCATTGGCATATATTTAGGCCCAGCACACACACAGGCAGAGGAGAGAGGTCCCGTAACAGAGAATCTGGCTTCATGTCAGCAGAGAATCAGTCTGCATGTCATAGCAGAGAATGAGGCTTCACGTCAGCCACCACTGCAACAGTCCATTGGCATATATTTAGGACCAGCACACACACAGGCAGAGGAGAGAGGTCTAGTAACAGAGGATCTGGCTTCATGTCAGCAGAGAATCAGTCTGCATGTCATAGCAGAGAATCAGGCTTCACGTCAGCCACCACTGCAACAGTCCATTGTCATAAATTTAGGCCCAGCACCCAGGCAGAGGAGAGAGGTCCCGTAACAGACAATCTGGCTTCATGTCAGCAGAGAATTAGTCTGCATGTCATAGCAGAGAATGAGGCTTCACGTCAGCCACCACTGCAACAGTCCATTGGCATATATTTAGGCCTAGCACACAGGCAGAGGAGAGAGGTCCCGTAACAGACAATCTGGCTTCATGACAGCAGAGAATCAGTCTGCATGTCATAGCAGAGAATGAGGCTTCACGTCACCCACCACTGCAACAGTCCATTGGCATATATTTAGGCCTAGCACACAGGCAGAGCAGAGAGGTCCCGTAACAGACAATCTGGCTTCATGACAGCAGAGAATCAGTCTGCATGTCATAGCAGAGAATGAGGCTTCACGTCACCCACCACTGCAACAGTCCATTGGCATATATTTAGGCCTAGCACACAGGCAGAGCAGAGAGGTCCCGTAACAGACGATCTGGCTTCATGTCAGCAGAGAATCAGTCTGCATGTCATAGCAGAGAATGAGGCTTCACGTCACCCACCACTGCAACAGTCCATTGGCATATATTTAGGCCTAGCACACAGGCAGAGCAGAGAGGTCCCGTAACAGACAATCTGGCTTCATGTCAGCAGAGAATCAGTCTGCATGTCATAGCAGAGAATCAGGCTTCACGTCAGCCACCACTGCAACAGTCCATTGTCATAAATTTAGGCCCAGCACCCAGGCAGAGGAGAGAGGTCCCGTAACAGACAATCTGGCTTCATGTCAGCAGAGAATTAGTCTGCATGTCATAGCAGAGAATCAGGCTTCATGTCAGCCACCACTGCAACAGTCCATTGGCATATATTTAGGCCTAGCACACAGGCAGAGGAGAGGTTCATTCAACTTTGGGTAGCCTCGCAATATAATGGTAAAATGAAAATAAAAATAGGATTGAATGAGGAAGTGCCCTGGAGTCCAATAATATATGGTTATGGGGAGGTAGTTAATGTCTAATCTGGACAAGGGACGGACAGGTCCTGTGGGATCCATGCCTGGTTCATTTTTATGAACGTCAGCTTGTCCACATTGGCTGTAGACAGGCGGCTGCGTTTGTCTGTAATGACGCCCCCTGCCGTGCTGAATACACGTTCAGACAAAACGCTGGCTGCCGGGCAGGCCAGCACCTCCAAGGCATAAAAGGCTAGCTCTGGCCACGTGGACAATTTAGAGACCCAGAAGTTGAATGGGGCCGAACCATCAGTCAGTACGTGGATTGGTGTGCACACGTACTGTTCCACCATGTTAGTGAAATGTTGCCTCCTGCTAACACGTTGCGTATCAGGTGGTGGTGCAGTTAGCTGTGGCGTGTTGACAAAAGTTTTCCACATCTCTGCCATGCTAACCCTGCCCTCAGAGGAGCTGGCCGTGACACAGCTGCCTTGGCGACCTCTTGCTCCTCCTCTGCCTTGGCCTTGGGCTTCCACTTGTTCCCCTGTGACATTTGGGAATGCTCTCAGTAGCGCGTCTACCAACGTGCGCTTGTACTCGCGCATCTTCCTATCACGCTCCAGTGCAGGAAGTAAGGTGGGCACATTGTCTTTGTAGCGTGGATCCAGCAGGGTGGCAACCCAGTAGTCCGCACAGGTTAAAATGTGGGCAACTCTGCTGTCGTTGCGCAGGCACTGCAGCATGTAGTCGCTCATGTGTGCCAGGCTGCCCAGGGGTAAGGACAAGCTGTCCTCTGTGGGAGGCGTATCGTCATCGTCCTGCCTTTCCCCCCAGCCACGCACCAGTGATGGACCCGAGCTGCGTTGGGTGCCACCCCGCTGTGACCATGCTTCATCCTCATCCTCCTCCACCTCCTCCTCATCCTCGTCCTCCTCGTCCTCCAGTAGTGGGCCCTGGCTGGCCACATTTGTACCTGGCCTCTGCTGTTGCCAAAAACCTCCCTCTGAGTCACTTCGAAGAGACTGGCCTGAAAGTGCTAAAAATGACCCCTCTTCCTCCTCCTCCTGGGCCACCTCCTCTTCCATCATCGCCCTAAGTGTTTTCTCAAGGAGACATAGAAGTGGTATTGTAACGCTGATAACGGTGTCATCGCCACTGGCCATGTTGGTGGAGTACTCGAAACAGCGCAACAGGGCACACAGGTCTCGCATGGAGGCCCAGTCATTGGTGGTGAAGTGGTGCTGTTCTGTAGTGCGACTGACCCGTGCGTGCTGCAGCTGAAACTCCACTATTGCCTGCTGCTGCTCGCACAGTCTGTCCAGCATGTGCAAGGTGGAGTTCCACCTGGTGGGCACGTCGCATATGAGGCGGTGAGCGGGAAGGCCGAAGTTACGCTGTAGCGCAGACAGGCGAGCAGCAGCAGGATGTGAACGCCGGAACCACCAAATTCAGCACATGCGCCAAGCAAGGGATGTGCGTCAAATTGGCTAGTCCCAGAGCTGCAACGAGATTTCGCCCATTATCACACACCACCAGGCCGGGCTTGAGGCTCACCGGCAGCAACCACTCGTCGGTCTGTTGTTCAATACCCCGCCACAACTCCTGTGCGGTGTGGGGCCTGTCCCCCAAACATATGAGTTTCAGAATGGCCTGCTGACGTTTACCCCGGGCTGTGCTGAAGTTGGTGGTGAAGGTGTGTGGCTGACTGGATGAGCAGGTGGAAGAAGAGGAGGAGGAAGCCGAGAAGGAGGAGGTGGCAACAGGAGGCAAAGAATGTTGCCCTGCGATCCTTGGCGGCGGAAGGACGTGCGCCAAACAGCTCTCCGCCTGGGGCCCAGCTGCCACTACATTTACCCAGTGTGCAGTTAGGGAGATATAGCGTCCCTGGCCGTGCTTACTGGTCCACGTATCTGTGGTTAGGTGGACCTTGCTACAGATGGCGTTGCGCAGTGCACACTTGATTTTATCGGATACTTGGTTGTGCAGGGAAGGCACGGCTCTCTTGGAGAAGTAGTGCCGGCTGGGAACAACATACTGTGGGACAGCAAGCGACATGAGCTGTTTGAAGCTGTCTGTGTCCACCAGCCTAAATGACAGCATTTCATAGGCCAGTAGTTTAGAAATGCTGGCATTCAGGGCCAGGGATCGAGGGTGGCTAGGTGGGAATTTACGCTTTCTATCAAATGTTTGTGAGATGGAGAGCTGAACGCTGGCGTGTGACATGGTTGAGACGCTTGGTGACGGAGGTGGTGGTGGTGGTGTTGGTGGTACATCCCCTGTTTGCTGGGCGGCAGGTGCCAACGTTCCTCCAGAGGCGGAGGAAGAGGCCGAGGCGGCAGCAGCAGAATAGGCCGAGGCGGCAGCAGCAAAAGAGGTAGCAGGGGGAGCCTGAGTGACTTCCTTGGTTTTAAGGTGTTTACTCCACTGCAGTTCATGCTTTGCATGCAGGTGCCTGGTCATGCAGGTTGTGCTCAGGTTCAGAACGTTAATGCCTCGCTTCAGGCTCTGATGGCACAGCGTGCAAACCACTCGGGTCTTGTCGTCAGCACATTGTTTGAAGAAGTGCCATGCCAGGGAACTCCTTGAAGCTGCCTTTGGGGTGCTCGGTCCCAGATGGCGGCGGTCAGTAGCAGGCGGAGTCTCTTGGCGGCGGGTGTTCTGCTTTTGCCCACTGCTCCCTCTTTTGCTACGCTGTTGGCTCGGTCTCACCACTGCCTCTTCCTCCGAACTGTGAAAGTCAGTGGCACGACCTTCATTCCATGTGGGGTCTAGGACCTCATCGTCCCCTGCATCGTCTTCCACCCAGTCTTGATCCCTGACCTCCTGTTCAGTCTGCACACTGCAGAAAGACGCAGCAGTTGGCACCTGTGTTTCGTCATCATCAGAGACATGCTGAGGTGGTATTCCCATGTCCTCATCATCAGGAAACATAAGTGGTTGTGCGTCAGTGCATTCTATGTCTTTCACCGCTGGGGAAGGGCTAGGTGGATGCCCTTGGGAAACCCTGCCAGCGGAGTCTTCAAACAGCATAAGAGACTGCTGCATAACTTGAGGCTGAGACAGTTTCCCTGGTATGCATGGGGGTGATGTGACAGACTGATGGGGTTGGTTTTCAGGCGCCATCTGTGCGCTTTCTGCAGAAGACTGGGTGGGAGATAATGTGAACGTGCTGGATCCACTGTCGGCCACCCAATTGACTAATGCCTGTACCTGCTCAGGCCTTACCATCCTTAGAACGGCATTGGGCCCCACCATATATCGCTGTAAATTCTGGCGGCTACTGGGACCTGAGGTAGTTGGTACACTAGGACGTGTGGATGTGGCAGAACGGCCACGTCCTCTCCCAGCACCAGAGGGTCCACTAACACCACCACGACCATGTCCACGTCCGCGTCCCTTACTAGATGTTTTTCTCATTGTTATGGTTCACCACAACAACAAATATATTATTTGGCCCAATGTATTGTATTCAAATTCAGCGGGATATAAATTTGAGGCCTAGTATTTAGGCACTGGGTGACCGGTATGGATTTAGTGACAGAATTAGACTTGGAAATGCACAGAAGCGTGTGTGTGTGAAGTTATTCTGAATGACCCAATGTGCACCTTGAATATTATATACCCTTTTAGGGATAGATTTCAAATAGCTCTGATATAGCAGAAACCACTAAATTATGAAATTGCTAAATTGGGAATTGTATTTCAACCCAGAACAAAAAATGTGCTTTGACGGACACTAAATAACTTTCCCAGCCACAACAGGACAGCGTTAACGAGAGATTTAGCAGGATATAAATTTGAGGCCTAGTATTTAGGCGCTGGGTGACCGGTATGGATTTAGTGACAGAATTAGACTTGGAAATGCACAGAAGCGTGTGTGTGTGAAGTTATTCTGAATGACCCAATGTGCACCTTGAATATTATATACCCTTTTAGGGATAGATTTCAAATAGCTCTGATATAGCAGAAACCACTAAATTATGAAATTGCTAAATTGGGAATTGTATTTCAACCCAGAACAAAAAATGTGCTTTGACGGACACTAAATAACTTTCCCAGCCACAACAGGACAGCGTTAACGAGAGATTTAGCAGGATATAAATTTGAGGCCTAGTATTTAGGCGCTGGGTGACAGGTATGGGTTTAGTGACAGAATTAGACTTAGAAATACACAGTAGCGGGTGTGTGTGAAGTTATTCTGAATGACCCAATGTGCACCTTGAATATTATATACCCTTTTAGGGATAGATTTCAAATAGCTCTGATATAGCAGAAACCACTAAATTATGAAATTGCTAAATTGGGAATTGTATTTCAACCCAGAACAAAAAATGTGCTTTGACGGACACTAAATAACTTTCCCAGCCACAACAGGACAGCGTTAACGAGAGATTTAGCAGGATATAAATTTGAGGCCTAGTATTTAGGCGCTGGGTGACAGGTATGGGTTTAGTGACAGAATTAGACTTAGAAATACACAGTAGCGGGTGTGTGTGAAGTTATTCTGAATGACCCAATGTGCACCTTGAATATTATATACCCTTTTAGGGATAGATTTCAAATAGCTCTGATATAGCAGAAACCACTAAATTATGAAATTGCTAAATTGGGAATTGTATTTCAACCCAGAACAAAAAATGTGCTTTGACGGACACTAAATAACTTTCCCAGCCACAACAGGACAGCGTTAACGAGAGATTTAGCAGGATATAAATTTGAGGCCTAGTATTTAGGCGCTGGGTGACAGGTATGGGTTTAGTGACAGAATTAGACTTAGAAATACACAGTAGCGGGTGTGTGTGAAGTTATTCTGAATGACCCAATGTGCACCTTGAATATTATATACCCTTTTAGGGATAGATTTCAAATAGCTCTGATATAGCAGAAACCACTAAATTATGAAATTGCTAAATTGGGAATTGTATTTCAACCCAGAACAAAAAATGTGCTTTGACGGACACTAAATAACTTTCCCAGCCACAACAGGACAGCGTTAACGAGAGATTTAGCAGGATATAAATTTGAGGCCTAGTATTTAGGCGCTGGGTGACAGGTATGGGTTTAGTGACAGAATTAGACTTAGAAATACACAGTAGCGGGTGTGTGTGAAGTTATTCTGAATGACCCAATGTGCACCTTGAATATTATATACCCTTTTAGGGATAGATTTCAAATAGCTCTGATATAGCAGAAACCACTAAATTATGAAATTGCTAAATTGGGAATTGTATTTCAACCCAGAACAAAAAATGTGCTTTGACGGACACTAAATAACTTTCCCAGCCACAACAGGACAGCGTTAACGAGAGATTTAGCAGGATATAAATTTGAGGCCTAGTATTTAGGCGCTGGGTGACAGGTATGGGTTTAGTGACAGAATTAGACTTAGAAATACACAGTAGCGGGTGTGTGTGAAGTTATTCTGAATGACCCAATGTGCACCTTGAATATTATATACCCTTTTAGGGATAGATTTCAAATAGCTCTGATATAGCAGAAACCACTAAATTATGAAATTGCTAAATTGGGAATTGTATTTCAACCCAGAACAAAAAATGTGCTTTGACGGACACTAAATAACTTTCCCAGCCACAACAGGACAGCGTTAACGAGAGATTTAGCAGGATATAAATTTGAGGCCTAGTATTTAGGCGCTGGGTGACAGGTATGGGTTTAGTGACAGAATTAGACTTGGAAATACACAGTAGCGGGTGTGTGTGAAGTTATTCTGAATGACCCAATGTGCACCTTGAATATTATATACCCTTTTAGGGATAGATTTCAAATAGCTCTGATATAGCAGAAACCACTAAATTATGAAATTGCTAAATTGGGAATTGTATTTCAACCCAGAACAAGAAATGTGCTTGAACGGACACTAAATAACTCGCCCAGCTACAGCACTAAGGACAGATTTAGCTGGATATAAATTTGAGGCCTAGTATTTAGGCGCTGGGTGACAGGTATGGGTTTAGTGACAGAATTAGACTTGGAAATGCACAGTAGCGGGTGTGTGAAGTTATTCTGAATGTCCCTATGTGCACCTTCAATATGATCTACCCTTTTAGGGATAGATTTCAAATAGCTCTGATATAGCAGAAACCACTAAATTATGAAATTGCTAAATTGGGAATTGTATTTCAACCCAGAACAAGAAATGTGCTTGAACGGACACTAAATAACTCGCCCAGCTACAGCACTAACGACAGATTTAGCTGGATATGAATTTGAGGCCTAGTATTTAGGCGCTGGGTGACAGGTATGGGTTTAGTGACAGAATTAGACTTGGAAATACACAGTAGCGGGGTGTGTGTGAAGTTATTCTGAATGACCCAATGTGCACCTTGAATATTATATACCCTTTTAGGGATAGATTTCAAATAGCTCTGATATAGCAGAAACCACTAAATTATGAAATTGCTAAATTGGGAATTGTATTTCAACCCAGAACAAGAAATGTGCTTGAACGGACACTAAATAACTCGCCCAGCTACAGCACTAACGACAGATTTAGCTGGATATGAATTTGAGGCCTAGTATTTAGGCGCTGGGTGACAGGTATGGGTTTAGTGACAGAATTAGACTTGGAAATGCACAGTAGCGGGTGTGTGAAGTTATTCTGAATGACCCTATGTGCACCTTGAATATTATATACCCTTTTAGGGATAGATTTCAAATAGCTCTGATACAGCAGAAACCACTAAATTTTTAAATTGCTAAATTGGGAATTGTATTTCAACCCAGAACAAAAAATGTGCTTTGACGGACACTAAATAACTTTCCCAGCCACAACAGGACAGCGGTAACGAGAGATTTAGCGGGATATAAATTTGAGGCCTAGTATTTAGGCGCTGGGTGACCGGTATGGATTTAGTGACAGAATTAGACTGGGATATGGCCAAAAAATAACCACACTATTGCTGGTTAAATGCACTTGGTGATGGGCGCAGCTTGCCCCTGATGTAGTATATGGCCAAAAAATGAACAGACTATTGCTGGTTAAATGCACTTGGTGTCACAGCTTGACCAACCACACTACTGAGGGTTAAATGCACTTGGTGACGGGCGCAGCTTGCCCCTGATGTAGTATATGGCCAAAAAATGAACAGACTATTGCTGGTTAAATGCACTTGGTGACGGGCGCAGCTTGCCCCTGATTTAGTATATGGCCAAAAAATGAACAGACTATTGCTGGTTAAATGCACTTGGTGTGATAGCTTGACCAACCACACTACTGAGGGTTAAATGCACTTGGTGACGGGCGCAGCTTGCCCCTGATGTAGTATATGGCCAAAAAATAAACAGACTATTGCTGGTTAAATGCACTTGGTGTGACAGCTTCACCCTGATGTAGGCTTTAGCCAAAAAACAAACGCACCATTGAGGGTTAAATGCACTTGGTGACAGGCGCAGCTTGCCCCTGATGTAGTATATGGCCAAAAAATAAACAGACTATTGCTGGTTAAATGCACTTGGTGTGACAGCTTCACCCTGATGTAGGCTTTAGCCAAAAAACAACCACACCATTGAGGGTTAAATGCACTTGGTCGCAGCTTGTGCTGGCGCACCACAAGACACAAAATGGCCGCCGATCACCCCAGAAAAATGTGACTGACAAACGGTCTGGGCAGCCTAAAAACAGTGAGCAATTGAGGATCAGCAGCTCAATGATCCACAGCTGCAGATCGATCAGTTAATCAAGTCCTTTGGAGGAGTTAATCTGCCTAATCTCGCCCTACTGTCGCAGCCGCAACCTCTCCCTACGCTAATCAGAGCAGAGTGACGGGCGGCGCTATGTGACTCCAGCTTAAATAGAGGCTGGGTCACATGGTGCTCTGGCCAATCACAGCCATGCCAATAGTAGGCATGGCTGTGATGGCCTCTTGGGGCAAGTAGTATGACGCTTGTTGATTGGCTGCTTTGCAGCCTTTCAAAAAGCGCCAAGAAAGCGTCACAAAAGCGCGAAGAAAGCGACGAACACCGAACCCGAACCCGGACTTTTACGAAAATGTCCGGGTTCGGGTCCGTGTCACGGACACCCCAAAATTCGGTACGAACCCGAACTATACAGTTCGAGTTCGCTCATCCCTAGTATTATATAAAAAGAAAACGTATTGATTTAAATGAACACTTTTTAGTAATAACTTGCTTTTACATGAATGACTTAATTGAGTTAATTTTTTGTGACATGTACCGTGTGATGCTATGCAACAAATCACCTCTGTTCACTAAAAAAGTAAGAGACGTTTCCAGCTCAATTCTCCGTAATAATTTGTGGTACGCTTACATTGACTTTAAAGTCATCATAGGCCAAGGCAGTATTTGAATACTGAGCTATGGAGATTAATTACTTTCCCAGATATCATGAGTGTTTCCCCTGTTATACTGTAGAGGGTGAAATTATGTTTAAAACAATTTTAAAACAAGCCAATAAATTGCACATAGCTGTAATATGATATTTCTAGAAATAATATAGGCCCATACTGTACCTTTTAAGCCTCTAATTTCAGAAGAAGATATACTAAGGATTTTTCCTTATACATTTATATGGAGTTTCAGAGGCTAAACAGATTGAAATAATTGTGTTGCCATGTTACCATTTTGCAATGCCATATAGTGAAACCCATACAGCCAAATGTAGAACCATACAACCACAATAATCGTTCATTTCCTCCCACAGTACATTACTAATGTGCAGTACCTGGAGTAAAGATCAAGGTATGACTAAAGGTAGTACATCTGACAATACCTATTTTAGTGTCTGTTCACATTGCCATCCAGATTAATGTTTAATAAAAGAGCAACAATCAACATAAACAATCCATTTATATTCACTTTGTATCAGATCCTAACAGATCTCATTAATGTTGCATGTTTACTGGTTCTTTCCCTTTAATTCATTGTACAGTCCTGACCAAAAATTTGAGGCCACTTAAAAAATTGCTAAAAATCATATTTAGCATGGCAGGATCTTAACAAGGTTCCAAGTAGAGCTTCAACGTGCAACAAGAAGAAATGGGAGTGAGACAAAACATTTTTTGAGCATTCAATTTAATGAAAACAACGAATAAACTGAAACAGGCTGTTTTTCAGCTGATCAAAGTTTAGGACCACACCTCCCAAAAAAAACTAAACCCTCCCAAAACAGAAATCCAACTTCCAAACATGAACTCAGTAATGAGTAGCTCCGCCGTTATTGTTTATCACTTCAAAAATTTGTTTCAGCATGCTTGATGCAAGCGTTTCCATGAGGTGAGTGGGAACATTTCTCCAAGTGGTGAAGACGGCCGCACGAAGGCCATCTACTGTCTGGAACTGTTGTCTATTTTTGTAAACTTCCCTTGCATCCATCCCTGAAGGTTCTCAATTGGATTTAGATCAGGGGAACACGCAGGAGGGGCCAAAAGAGTGATGTTATTCTCCTGGAAGTAGTCCCTTGTCCTGCGGGCATTGTGTACTGTAGCGTTGTCCTGTTGAAAAACCCAGTCATTACCACACAGACGAGGGCCCTCAGTCGTGAGGAATGCTCTCTGCAACATCTGGACATAGCCAGCGGCCGTTTGACTCCCCCGCACTTCCTGAAGCTCCATTGTTCCACTGAAGGAAAAAGCACCCCAGACCATTATGGCGCCCCCTCCACTGTGGCGCGTAGAAAACACCTCAGGTGGGATCTGCTTGTCATGCCAGTAACGTTGGAAACCATCAGGACCATCAAGGTTACATTTTTTCTCATCAGAGAATAAAACTTTCTTCCACCTTTGAATGTCACATGTTTGGTGCTCTCTTGCAAAGTCCAAACGAGCAGTTCTGTGGCGTTCAAGGAGACGAGGTCTTTGAAGACGTTTTTTGTTTTTAAAGCCTTTCAGTCTCAGATGCCGTTTGATGGTTAGGGGGCTGCAGTCAGCACCAGTAAGGGCCTTAATTTGGGTCAAGGATCGTCCAGTGTCTTGACGGACAGCCAATTGGATCCTCCGGCTCAGCGCTGATGACATTTTTTTGGGTCTTTCACTTGACTTTTTTGTTCCATAACCCTTAGGATCATTTAAGGAATTCCAAATGACTGTCTTACTGCGTCCCACCCCCACAGCGATGGCGCGCTGTGAGAGACCCTGCTTATGCAGTTCAACAACCTGACCTGAAGTTCAAAAAGGGAGAGTTTTTTTGCCTTTGCCATCACAACGTGTGACTACCTGACAGAAAATGACAATGAATCCACATCTTTGCACAGATTTAGCCTTTTAAAGGCATGTGGTCCTAAAATTTTGATCAGCTGAAAAACAGCCTGTTTTAGTTTATTCGTTGTTTTCATTAAATTGAATGCTCAAAACATGTTTTGTCTCACTCCCATTTCTTCTTGTTGCATGTTGAAGTTCTACTTGGAACCTTGTTAAGATCCAGCCATGCTAAATATGATTTTTTGCCATTTTTCAAGTGGTCTTAAACTTTTGATCAGGACTGTAATGTAGTTGGTTTGTTGTACCAGGTACCAGGCCGCATTCCTGAGGTTTGAAGTAACTGCACACTGAAGACCTTTAGGAGAGGCTAGGACGTTAGAAAGCATTGAGGCATATATCAAAGAGCTCAAGCTCCATTGAGGACATCTACAGGGTAAGATATGTTTTAGGCTACTTTCACACTAGCGTTCGGGCGGATCCGTTCTGAACGGATCCGCTCATAATAATGCAGACGGAGGCTCCGTTCAGAACGGATCCGTCTGCATTATATAAGCAAAAAAAAGCTAAGTGTGAAAATAGCCTGGGACGGATCCGTCCAGACTTTCAATGTAAAGTCAATGGGGGACGGATCCGCTTGAAGATTGAGCCACATTGTGGCATCTTCAAACGGATCCTTCCCCATTGACTTACATTGAAAGTCTGGACGGATCCGCACGGATCCGCACGCCTCCGAACGGCCAGGCGGACACCCGAACGCTGCAAGCAGCGTTCAGCTGTCCGCCTGTCCGTGCGGAGGCGAGCGGAGCGGAGGCTGAATGCCGCCAGACTGATGCAGTCTGAGCGGATCCGCCTCCATTCAGACTGCATCAGGGCTGGACGGCTGCGTTCGGGTCCGCTCGTGAGCTCCTTCAAACGGAGCTCACGAACGGAAACCCGAACGCTAGTGTGAAAGTAGCCTTAATACCACCTCTCTTTGTATCCAGATGCCATGTTAGAAACTAGTCGATATGGAACTTGCTCATTTGTTCATGGCTTTGGTGACTGTTACTTACCTTACTAAACTTTTTATGCACTTAAGCCATGTTAAGCCTATTTTATTCCCGGATCTCAGAATTCATGGTAATAAAGATGAATAATCGATGTGTTAGGTTTCAGGGTTTTTACAAACCAGACAAAACAGTGCTGAAGACCACACTAGATAACACATGGCAGTGCCAGCAGAAACCTAATGGAAGTGAACTTGGATGATTGTAAAAACATCAGGATCACTAGCTAACCATGATGGGTGACTTTTCCAAGGTGCATTTCCCACAGCAACATTTTTTACCATCAGTGATTACACTTGGACATCCAGGACAATAGACAAAAGACTATGAAAATGTGCCACTGCTCAGGCCTAATGAGGTCAGTGGAACTGAACATTGTTCACCTGTTCAATATCTCACTACATCAATACCACTTCTTCAATGGTCTCCAGCGTTCATTGTTGACTTGTCCTGCAGTGATGATATCATGTACAACCACATGATTATGTCACATACATCAAAGTAAACGCTGCAACCAATCACTGTCTTTAGGTGCTATTCATACGTGTGCCCATGAAAAGATTTATGACCATGTATAGGGTGTTTCTGAAAACTGCAGAATCAGGATAATAAATATTGAGGTTTGTTTTGCTGTTAACCCTTGCTTTTACAGGACAACAGGATTAAAAGGCTTCTGTCACCCCACTAAACGCATTATTTTTTTTGTCTACTTATAATCCCTATCCTGCCATATTGCCATACATTATGTTATTAATAATTTTCGTTCAGTAGATTTAGCCAAAAACGTACTTTTATGATATGCTAATTACCTTTCTACCAGCAAGTAGAGCATCTACTTGCTGGTAGCAGCCGCAGAAAACCACCCCCTCCTTGTGTTGATTGACAGGGCCAGCCGCGATCTCCTCCTCCGGCCGGCCTTGTCAGCATTTCAAAAATCGCGCGCCTGTCTTGATTCGGCGCAGGCGCTCTGAGAGAAGGAGGCTCGCGGGTGACGTCATCGGCGCAGGCGCACTGAGGGAGTGCTGAGGAGGCGAGCCTCCTTCTCTCAGAGCGCCTGCGCCGAATCAACACAGGCGCGCGGTTTTTGAAATGCTGACAGGGCTGGCCGGAGGAGGAGATCGCGGCTGGCCCTGTCAATCAACACA
The DNA here is from genome assembly GCF_014858855.1 of Bufo gargarizans. Taxonomy (NCBI): domain Eukaryota; kingdom Metazoa; phylum Chordata; class Amphibia; order Anura; family Bufonidae; genus Bufo; species Bufo gargarizans. Next base: position 659,534,355 of record NC_058080.1, on the reverse strand, counting down.
AGGTTTTCTGCAGCTGCTACCAGCAAGTAGACGCCCTACTTGCTGGTAGGAAGGTAATTAGCATATCATAAAAGTAAGTTTTTGGCTAAATCTACTGAACGAAAATTATTAATAACATAATGTATGGCAATATGCCAGGATAGAGATTATAAGTAGACAAAAAAATAATTATGCGTTTAGTGGGGTGACAGAAGCCCTTTAAAATGAAAATCTAAACAAAAAATGAAATTTTGCTTTAAAGGGAACCTGTCACCGGGATTTTGTGTATAGAGCTGAGGACATGGGTTGCAAGATCACCCCTAGCACATCCGCAATACCCAGTCCCCATAGCTCTGTGTGCTTTTATTGTGTCAAAAAATCGATTTGATACATATGCAAATTACCCTGAGATGAGTCCTGTGTGTGAGATGAGTCAGGGACAGGACTCATCTCAGGTTAATTTGCATATGTATCAAATCGATTTTTTGACACAATAAAAGCACACAGAGCTATGGGGACTGGGTATTGCGGATGTGCTAGGGGTGATCTTGCAACCCATGTCCTCAGCTCTATACACAAAATCCCGGTGACAGGTTCCCTTTAACTTCTATGGAACACCTAAAGGATTAACAAAGTTTGTAAAATAAGTTTTGAATAAATTGAGGAGTGTAGTTTCTAAAATGCGGTCATTTTTGGATGATTTATATAATGTAAGCCCCTTAAAGTCACTTCAGAATTGAATATTGTCCTTAAAAACTTGCAATTTCAAAATTTGCTTCTAAAATTTTAAGCCTTCTAGCATCCTATAAAATTAAATTACATTTTAAAAAATGATGCCAAATGGGGAATTTTAATTATTATCTAATTTGTGAGAAATCACTATTTGTCTTAAAATCAGAGAAATTCAAATGTAGAAAATTAAAAAAATTCCACATTTTCAGTAAATTTTGGAATTTTTTATACATAAAGGTAAAACTCAAATTCACCATCAACATAAAGTATGATGTCAAAATCGATTAGAATCGCTTGGATCAGTAAAAGCTTTCCAGAATTATTACCAGATAAAGTGACACATCTGATTTGAAAAATGGGGCTTTGGCATTTGGTCCAAACTGGCTTTTGGTGGAAGGGGTTAAAATATCCTGTAACAGGTTTTTCTTAATATCTAAAATCAGACACACAAAGCAAACTGTTGAATACATAAATATGTGATAGGTCAGCCAGACCTATGGTGCTTATATGTGCGACGTTACTTCTCTCATATCTGATTCCCAACTTGTACACAGTCAAAGGAAAAGTAACTCATAGATATTTCTTATATATAGACTCATGCAAACACTGGATACTTCATACACGACTAGGCCCGAGGGGGAAGCATAATAAAAACTATTATGGGATTTAGCTGTGACAAAACCTAAATATGGCTGGAGTCTATTCTTGCTGTTCAGGAAAAATAAGGGTAGACATAACATTATTTGACACTCGCTTCATATCTATTTTTATTCCCTTGAACTCAAGCAGCAAGAGCTCCTATAGGTGGATAGGCTTGTGTAGAAGTGCCATTACTGGATGTCCTGAGGGCAGAGACAACCTTTTTCTATTACACTCCAATACGGAGCTCTCAAAACATGTTTTTTTTTTTTTATGAAATACTTGCATTCTTCATAAATGATCAATTCCTTAGCAATTCCGTGTTGTACTATTCCTCTGATCCCTGAAAGTGTAAAGGTACTATATTCACATCTGGATCTGTCTTTCCCTTGGTACTCTGGGACTTTAGGCACTCTGCGTCCTGCGAGATGCGGCTGTGAAAGGCACCACATTACAGAGAATGTATCTGTTATATGGCATTTGTGGGTACCTGGCACCATTTTCTTTGCATACAGTATGGCCCTTTACACTGTTATGAGTAGAGAATTACTGGTTGTATGGAGCAATAATATGTTGGTGTGGACTAGCCGTTAGACAAATTCATGTAAGGAACACAAGTAAAATATTACTTGAATGCCCTAAAAATATTAAAGGATTATCCAGTTTCAACAACAACAGCAACAACAAAAAAGACAATTGTAGGAAATGCCATAAAATATTAAAAGCAGCATTACTCACCTACTAGATTCAGAACGGACACTGCGGTTCTCCCTGCCGGCCTTTATTTATCTGGCAGCAGTGAAGACATTAGGGCATATTTATTGATAGTGGTGAACTTTACACCGTCTAAGAATAGGAGTCACAGTCTTAATCCCTTCCCGGCCCTGCCATACAGGTATACCACCGGTCGGGTATTTAAGATGGCACCTGCTCTGGAACTGAGCATGATAGTTGCTAGGTTTTTGCTGTTTCACACAGCATTTAACCCTTCAGATGAATTGACCATGGCATCTGAGATGGCTTTCACCTGGAGCGCTGCTGTCCCAAGGGCCTGAATGGCTTTCTTGCACAGAGATCAGGGAAGCTGTTCATTCTCTGTAATAGCCTGGGTAAGGAAGAGACCACTGTGGTACTCAGCAGAAGTGGCCCAAATCATTAAAAATAAAAAGCTAGCATTTTGTAATTATAAAAAAAAACAGAGCAATGAAGACAAGGAAATCTACAAGATTAGGCAGAAAGAGGCCAAGCAAGTTATAAGAACTTCTAAAGCTCAGGCAGAAGAAAAACTAGCTCAGTCTATGAAAAAAGGGGATAAGACATTCTTCAGATATATAAATGAAAAAAGGAAATTAAAACAAGGAATAACTAAATTAAAAACAAAGGACGGAAGGTATGTAGAAGAGAATAAAGGGCTAGCCGACTGCCTTAATGAATACTTCTGTTCAGTTTTTACAAAAGAAAAAGAAGGAGAAGGACCTCCACTAGATAGGATGACTATTAAATCGTTTGATGCATGTGTCTTTACAGAGGAAGATGTTCTACGTTTGCTGTCTAAAGTGAAGACAAATAAGTCACAGGGGCCTGATGAGATACACCCAAAATTATTAAAAGAGCTTAGTGGTGAGCTGGCAAAACCGTTAACAGATTTATTTAACCAATCATTAGTAACAGGAGTCATCCCGGAAGATTGGAAATTGGCAAATGTCGTGCCCATTCACAAGAAAGGTAGTAGGGAGGAATCGAGCAACTATAGACCAGTGAGTCTGACATCAATAGTAGGCAAATTAATGGAAACCCTATTAAAGGATAGGATTGTGGAACATCTAAAATCCCATGGATTGCAAGATGAAAAACAACATGGGTTTACTTCAGGGAGATCATGTCAAACAAATCTTATAGATTTTTTTGACTGGGTGACAAAAATAATAGATGGTGGAGGTGCAGTAGACATCGCATATCTAGATTTTAGTAAGGCTTTTGACACTGTCCCACATAGAAGACTTATCAATAAACTGCAGTCATTGAGCATGGACTCCCATATTGTTGAGTGGATTAGGCAGTGGCTGAGTGACAGACAACAGAGGGTTGTAGTCAATGGAGAACATTCAAAACAAGGTCATGTTACCAGTGGGATTCCACAGGGATCTGTACTGGGACCAATTTTGTTTAATATCTTCATAAGTGATATTGCAAAAGGCCTCGATGGTAAGGTTTGTCTTTTTGCTGATGACACAAAGATATGTAACAGGGTTGATGTTCCTGGAGGGAAACGCCAAATGGAAAAGGATTTAGGAAAACTAGAAGAATGGTCAGAACTCTGGCAACTGAAATTTAATGTGGATAAGTGCAAGATAATGCACCTGGGGCGTAAAAACCCAAGGGCAGAATATAGAATATTTGACAGTCCTGACCTCAGTATCTGAGGAAAGGGATTTAGGAGTAATTATTTCAGAAGACTTAAAGGTGGGAAGACAATGTAATAAAGCAGCACGAAATGCCAGCAGAATGCTTGGATGTATAGGGAGAGGTATAAGCAGTAGAAAGAGTGAAGTGCTTATGCCGCTGTACAGAACACTGGTGAGACCTCACTTGGAGTATTGTGCGCAGTACTGGAGGCCATATCTCCAGAAGGATATAGATACTCTAGAGAGAGTTCAGAGAAGAGCTACTAAACTAGTACATGGATTGCAGGATAAAACTTACCAGGAAAGGTTAAAAGACCTTAATATGTATAGCTTGGAAGAAAGAAGAGACAGAGGGGATAACTTTTAAATACATAAAGGGAATCAACTCGGTAACGGAGGAGAGCATATTTAAAAGAAGAAAAACTACCACAAGAGGACACAGTTTTAAATTAGAGGGGCAAAGGTTTAAAAGTAATATAAGGAAGTATTACTTTACTGAGAGAGTAGTGGATGCATGGAATAGCCTTCCTGCAGAAGTGGTAGCTGCAAATACAGTGAAGGAGTTTAAGCATGCATGGGATAGGCATAAGGCTATCCTTCATATAAGATAGAGCCAGGGACTATTCATAGGATTCAGATATATTGGGCAGACTAGATGGGCCAAATGGTTCTTATCTGCCGACACATTCTATGTTTCTATGTTTCTATGTGTTTCTGAAGGAACCTAGCCTATTACAGCTGTATTTCATATTAAGGCCAGCAGTTGGCAGGGCTCCATAAGAACATTGTGAATCTTCCATACATTGTAATAGTAATTAATTGCAGTGTAAGAAAGAAGCAATCTGAAGAGTGCATATTCAAGTCCCCAAAGGGGATTTAAAAACGGTAAGAAAATAAAAGGAAAAAGTTTACAAAATAAATAAAAATATTAAAATTCAAAAACAATGCTGTGGCCCAAAATACCTGTACTATTGAATTGTAAACATATTTATCCAATACGGTAAATATCATAATAGAAAAAAAAAACAAAATGGCCTATTTACTGCTTTTTTGTCCCTTTACCTTCCCAAAAAAGTGAATAAAAAGTGATCAAAAAGTCAAACACACTCCAAAATGGTATCAATTAAAAACTACAGATTGCCTCATAAAACATGAGCCCTCACTCAGCTCCATAGATGTAACTTTAAAAAAGTTATGTGGGTCAGAATATGGCAATGCAAAGTATGAAACACTCTAACTATAACAAAAAAAAATGATATAAATGTGTTATGTCTGTAACCATACTGCATAGGAAATGCCGTAAAAATTAAACCCCTAAAATTATGGCAGAATTGCATTTTTTTTTTTTACCAATACTACCCTATTTCGATTTTTTTTCCAGCTTTTCACTACATTGTGTGCAATATTATTAATGATGCCATTAGAAAGTGCAATTTATCATGCAAAAAACTAATGCTTATACGGCTATGTAAATGGTACATTAAAAAAATTATGGCTTCAGGAAGGCAGAGAGTGAAAAACAAAAGTGCAAAATTGGAAAAATCAACAGCTGAAACGGTTAATATTAGACAATTTTACTATTCCAGCGGATGGATCTTTATAAATTTGGAGTATCGTAAATTTTGTACCAGATTTATGCTAGAATTCTGTGATCCAAAAATTGGTTCATGTGTCAAAAAACTGTTTAGTTTACACCACCTATAAGTTGGTGTAGTTTTACTCCAAAATGTGGCAAAATTTTGGCGCATTTTTTGGTGCATGGAGGTGCATTTAGGCCATGCCCCTGCCATTTGAAGCCACACCTTTTCCCCAAGTCATGGGGTGGCAGGAAAAATATAAATTTTTTCATAATTTTTAGTTTTTCTTAAATTTTTTTAAAAAAATGTATATCTGTCAATGGCACAAAATAAAGGTCTAAGATGTCTCGTGAAAATAATATCAAATACATGTAGGTTGAGACAGAAATGAATTAGTTAGGTCCATTGCTGAAAATTGACCTGGTAAGGAAGGGGTTAAAAAGGGGTTACTCCGCTAATGAAGTGGTTAAAAAATAAAAAAAACTGAGTTTTAGCAGCAATTTTCAACTCACTGTCTCATCCATCCTCTTTTTTGGTAGTGACTAATAGCAGAGACCACTGCGACACTTTTCCAGTGATTTAAACTTTCTTTGAAATAAATTATTAGCGTACCACATTTTTTTGAAGCCCAATGAATCTGAAAATTCAAATTGTTGTTCATGTATTGAACATAGGGGAGTGGTGAGGGTAGGTAGGGAGCGGGGCCAGCGGGCCCGACTCATTTATGCATTTCACTTCACTGGCTCCAAGCTGACGTATATTTCAATCTGGTACCTGCTCCTCATCATAAAAGGGTCACATTCTCCGGCAACAAAGGAGATTTCAAAGACCAGCGTTAAAACGCCGCTCTTTGATAAATCTAGGAATCAAGGAAAAACAAGGAAAGTGTGAGCAAGTTTCTATCCGCACATCTTAGGGTCTAAAAAAATATTATAAGTGAAAGAGTATACGAGGGGTATGAAGGTCATCCAATTACTGCATGTGCAATGTTTATAGGACTGATCATAAGCCACAAACCCACAGGCCCAGACACATAATGATGAATGACTTCCGGAACAATCAATGTTAAAAACATTGCAACTTGAGAGTTTAAAGTGTCGTTTCAGTTTATTTTTAATACTGTGTGGGGACATTGAACATTTTTTTTAATTTACTTTATTAGGGAAAGATGTTTCTTTAGAGAAAACAGTATGTAAAGGCTAGTTTCACACTTGGGTTTTTACCTGATCCATCAGGCATACAACCGGCTGCATCAGTTATAAACAGATCCGGTTGTATTAACTTTAAAATAGCAATTACATTTTCTATTGTGTCCTAGAAAATGGATCCGGCACCATTGACTTGCATTGTGTGTCATGCCATTCCGTTTTGCTCCGCATCCCATGCCGGACAGAAAACCGCAGTTTGCAGCATTTTTGTGTCCGTTATGGGAACGCAACCAAACGGAACAGAATGCATTCTGGTGCATTCAGTTCTGTTCAGTTCAGTTTTGTCCACATTGACAACGAATGGGGACAAAACAGAATGTCAGCTTTTGGAAGCAGGTAATAATGGACGAACATCGGCCGGGATGAATCACGATCGCGCAATCAAATGTTCGTGGAACCGCAAGTTCGCGACGGGCCCCATTCACCTTAATGGCAAGTGAACCCGAAAAACCTTCAGGTCATATTTTCAGCCACCAAATACTTACAAGAAGTGCCCAAATCGACCCACAACATGGACAATGACATACCAGAGGATGATCAATGGCAAAAATTCTCCCCAAAAATATGTATTTTAATCAGGGGCCATTTTTATGCGTCTTAAAGGGAAATTCTCAGAAATGTACCCTGCTGGAGCCTAGAATATTTTTATTTTAGGCCAAAGGAGTATGGTCCTTAAAAATTAGGCATTCACCTCACATAATAGAAATTGTGATTATGTGGCTCTAGGTACATTATGCGGTCCATGGATAAACGTTTTATTGTAGGCCACTGGAGTTCAGGCCCCAAACATTAGGCATTCACCGGACAGAAAAGAACAAGTAATTATGTGGCTGGAGGTATATTAGACAGTCATTGGATATCAATTTTACTGCAGGTCAGTGGACTACAGGCCCCAAACATTAGGCATTCATCGGACAGAAAAGAACAAGTAATTATGTGGCTGGAGATATATTAGACAGTCATTGGATATCAATTTTACTGCAGGCCAGTACAAATAAATGTGAAATACATACAGTCATGGCTGTAAATGTTGGCACCACTGAAATTTTTTAAGAAAATGAAGTATTTCTCACAGAAAAGTATTGCAGTAACACATGTTTTGCTATACACATGTTTATTCCCTTTGTGTGTATTGGAACAAAACCAAAAAAGGAAGGAAGAAAAGCGAGTTGGACATAATGTCACACCAAACTCCAAAAATGGTCTGGACAAAATTATTGGCACCCTTAACTTAATATTTGTCTGCACACCCTTTGGAAAAAATAACTGAAATCAGTCGCTTCCTATAACCATCAATAAGCTTCTGACTCTTCTCACCCGGAATTTTGGACCACTATTCTTTAGAAAACTGCTCCAACTGGACTTATTGCTGGCCACTTTAGAACTCTCCAGGGCTTTGTTGGAATCCATTTCTGGGTGCTTTTTAACGTATGTTTGGGGTCATTGTCCTGCTGGAAGACGCAAGATCTCGGACACAAACCCAGCTTTCTGACAGTGGGCTCTACAGTGCGACCCAAAATCTGTTGGTAATCCTCAGATTTCATGATGCCTTGCCCACATTCAAATCACCCAGTCCCAGAGGCATCAAAACAACCCCAAAACATCAATAAACCTTCACCATATTTTACTGTAGGTACTGTGTTCTTTTCTTTGTAGGCCTCATTCCGTTTTCGGTAAACAGTAGAATGATGTGCTTTAGGCTACTTTCACACTTGCGGCAGTGTGATCCGGCAGGCAGTTCCGTCGTCGGAACTAGCCGCCGGATCCGCCGATCTGCTGCTGACTGAAAGCATTTGTGAGACGGATCCGGATGCGGATCCGTCTCACAAATGCATTGCAAGGACGGATCCGTCTCTCCGCTTGTCATGCGGACCGACGGATCCATCTTGTACATTTTTCTCATTTTTACCGATCTGCGCATCCGCATGCCGGAACGACGGATCCGGCATTCCGGTATTCTGAATGCCGGATCCGGCGCTAATACATTCCTATGGGAAAAAATGCCGGATCCGGCGTTCAGGCATGTCTTCAGTTTTTTTCGCCGGAGAGAAAACCGTAGCATGCTACGGTTTTCTCTTTTGCCTGATCAGTCAAAACGACTGAACTGAAGACATCCTGATGCAAACTGAACGGATTACTCTCCATTCAGAATGCATGGGGATATACCTGATCAGTTCTTTTGCGGTATAGAGCCCCTATGACGGAACTCTATGCTGGAAAAGAAAAACGCTAGTGTGAAAGTACCCTTACCAAAAAGCTCTATCTTGGTCTCATCTGTCCACAAGACGTTTTTCCCAGAAGGATTTTGGCTTACTCAAGTTCATTTTTGGAAAATGTAGTCTTGCTTTTTTATGTCTCTGTGTCAGCAGTGGGGTCCTCCTGGGTCTCCTGCCATAGCGTTTCATTTCATTTAAATGTCGACGGATAGTTTGCGCTGACACTGATGCTCCCTGAGCCTGCAGGACAGCTTGAATATCTTTGGAACTTGTTTGGGGCTGCTTTTCCACCATCCGGATTATCCTGCGTTGACACCTTTCATCAATTTTTCTCTTCCGTCCACGCCCAGGGAGATTAGCTACAGTGCCATGGGTTGCAAACTTCTTAATAATGTGGACAAAGGCAAATCTAGATATCTGGAGATGGACTTATAACCTTGAGATTGTTGATATTTTTCTCTTCTCTTTCTGTTGTCCATGCTTAGTGTGGCGCACACAGACACACAATGCAAAGACTAAGTGAACTTCTCTCCTTTTTATCTGCTTTCATGTGTGATTTTTATATTGTCCACACCTGTTACTTGCCCCGGGTGAGTTTAAAGGAGCATCACATGCTTGAAACAATCTTATTTATCCATAATTTTGAAAGGGTGCCAATAATTTTGTCCAGCCCATTCTTGGAGTTTGGTGTTTTTTTCCACCCTTTTTTGGTTTTGTTCCAATACACACAAAGGGAATAAACATGTGTATAGCTATGTGTTCATTTTCTTGAAAAATTTCAGGGGTGCCAACATTTACGGCCATGACTGTATATTTAAAAGAACAAAAAATATAAAATTGGATTAAAAACATGACTAACGAAATTCCCCCTCTTTAAAAAAAAACAAATGATAATATAAAAAATTCGATAACACGTGGTCGTCATAGGTTTTGAATTCCTTCGAGGTCCAAATGTAATAATTTGGATGGAGGTACATTAGACGGTCACTGTATAACAATTTTACTGTTGGCCAGTTAGATTACAGGCCCCAAAAATTATGCATTTAACGTACATAAATGATCAAGTGATTATGTGGCTGGATGTATATTAGACGGCCATTCAATATCTATTTTACTGCAGGCCAGTGTAGTACAGGCCCCAAACATTAGGCATTCACCGGACAGAAAAGAACAAGTAATTTTATGGCTGGAGGTATATTAGACGGCCATTGCATATCAATTTACTGCAGGCCAGTACAAATAGATGTCAAGTACATATGTTTAAAAGAACAAAAAATATAAAATTGTATGAAAAACATGGCTAACGAAATCCCCCCTCTTGAAAAAACCCCAAATGATAATAGTTGAAATTTGATAACACGTGGTCGCCACAGGTGTTGAATTCCTCCGAGGTCCAAAATATTAGGCATTCACCGGACAGAAAATACTTTTTATGCCGCTGTATTTACCTGAGTCAGGGACCATTATTTGTTCTGTGTGGTGGCGGATATTTGTGGGCTGTCATGAGGATTGGGCTGTCAATTAAATGTGGTCGACTCGTCACGTGTTGAATTCCTCCGAGATCCATGCCTCATAAATTTTTAGAAATGTGAGGTAGTCCACACTGTCGTGAACTAGGCGAGTACGCTAATTGGCCACGATCCCCCCTGCTGCGCTGAACGTCCTTTCGGACAGGACACTGGGCGAGGGGCAAGCCAAGAGTTCCATGGCAAATTGTGCAGCTTTGGCCACAGGTCGAGCCTGCACACCCAGTAGTCCAGGGGTTCCTCGCTTCTCATAGCGTCCACATTGGCCATTAACCCGATGTAGTCGGACACCTGTCGGTCTAGGCGTTCCCTGAGGCTGGATCCGGAGGGCGGCTGTCGATGGGTTGGCTGCAAGAATGATCTCATATCCGAAGTGACCAACACATCTTCAAACTGCCCTTTTCTTGCATGCGCTGTAGGATTGGCACTCGCAACTGTTTCTCTGTGGGTTGAAATTCCTCTGCCAGCGCCCGCAACAGAAGAATGCAGTATCCTTTGCAGCAAGGCCTGGAAATGCTGCATTCTGACAGTCCTCTGTGATGCTGGTAACATATCCGCCATTTTGTGTTTGTGCCGGGGGTCTAAGTACGTTGCCACCCAGTACTGGTCCTTGCCCTTTATGCTTTTTATATGGGGGTCCCTCTTCGAACACAGGAGCATGCGCTAAATTGGAAGCGGTGGATCGGCCTGGCTCCTGCGCATTGCCAAGGAGAATGTCGTCCTCGGTCTCCTCCCCCCATCCACGGACAACACCAGGGATCCCAGAAAAGTTTAAAGCCTGCTCTTCTTGATCCTCCTCCTCCCCCCCAGCCACCATCCTCCTTTCAAAACTCTTAAGACTCCTGCTGACTTGTCTCAGAAGGAGTAACCCCCCCTGGGAATTCATTCATAGCATTGCTACTTCCTCATCTTCCTGCTCCTCGATGGCTTAATCAATGACACAACGCAATGCATGCTCCAGAAAGAAGGAGTAAGGTACGATGTCACTGATGGCGCCTGGCTGCGACTGACCAGTTTTGTGATCTCATCAAATGGCTGCAGAAGTCTCCATGCGTCACGCATGTGCAGCCACTGGCGCTGTGAAAAAAACCAAGCTCCCCAGAACCTGTCCTGCCGCAGAGTTCGTACAGGTAGTTGTTAATGGCACGTTTCTGCTAGAGAAGCATATCAAGCATATACAAGGTGGAGTTTCAGCGCATCGGGCAGTCACAAATCAGACGTCTGACGGGCAAGTGGTGCCGCCGCTGAACGTCAGCAAGGCGAGCCATGGCCGTGTAAGATCTTCTAAAATGGCCAGAAATTTTCCTGGCCTGCCGCAAGACGTCCTGGACCCCGGGGTATTTGGCAACAAATCACTGCACGACTACTGTAAGTTCAGAACGTGTGCCATGCATGGCACATGTGTTATTTTGCCCTGTTTCAGCGTGCTCAGCAAATTGTCACCGTTGTTGCACACCACTTTACCAACTGTCAAATTGAGCGGGGTTAGCCACTTATTGGCCTGTGACCGCAGAGCTGAAAGGAGTGCAGGACCGGTGTGGCTCTTGGCTTCCAGGCACAACAGCTGCAGCACAGCATGGCAAAGTCTCACCTGGCACGTCGAATAGGTTCTGAGGAGCTTGGGGGGTGCAGTGGAAGAGGCGGTAGCAGTGGAAAAGGAGGAGTCAGCCGAGGAGACGGAGGATGGAGTAGGAGGAGGAGAATAAGAGGCAGGCCTGTATGCAATCCGTGGCGTTAACACCAAATCCACACGGGTGCCACGGGTTACATGCTTGACGGCCGTCAGAAGGTTCACCCAGTGGGCAGTAAAAGCTATGTACCTTCCCTGCCTATGTTTGCTAGACCACGTAGTCAGATGTATCTTGGCACCGACACTGTGTGCCAGAGATATATTAACTTGCCGCTAAACGTGGCCATATAGTTCAGTGATGCTCTTCTGGGAGAAATATTTCCTTCTGGGGACCTTCCATTGCGGTGTGCCAATGGCCACAAATTTTCTAAAGGCCTCCAATTTGGCAGTAGTTGGCGGGCTAGCAGTTCCGACAAGCCAGCGGTCAGCCATTGGGCAAGAGGATTATCAGACGTCATCATTTTTTTACGCTCAAACATTTGGGCCACGGAAGCCTGCTGTTGCCAGATGAACAGCACGGTGGAAGCTGGAGTGAAGGACAAATGGAAGGAGAGAGGAGAAGGAGAAGAGGCAGGACGTGGAGCGCTGGGAGTGTGGCTTTGCGGGTTCTGACGACATTGCTTCCACTGGGTTCTATGATGGGAGGCCAGGTGCCTTCTTAAGGTGGTCGTCCCTAGGTGAGTGTTGGGCTTACCGCGACTTATGCGTTGACAGCACAGGCTGCAGATGGCAACACAATTATCAGCAGCTGACACATTAAAAAAAGCCCACACTGCGGAGCCATGTGCCGGCATCCTGGGAGCGCAAGATGTGACCATGCATGGTGGATGGCTCGCTCCAGATACATTTGCAGTCTGCTTTTTGCCTCTTGTGCACTGCGAGTTCTGCCTGCTTCTCCTACTTCTCCTCCCTATCTGCTGCTCCATCTCTCCCTCTGAACTCCCCTCCTCTTCCTCTATTGTGGGCACCCACGTGACGTCCATCAACACGTCATCATCATCACCTTCACCACCACTGACATTTGAGATCTTGGAGTAGGCAGCAACAGTGAGGACCATCCTCCTTGGGCTGATCTGGGTGCTGTCATCAGACCGCTGGGTGGCGGCTGTTGCTACCTCCTCTTCCTCATCCGATGCCAAGAATGGCTGCGCATCAATAAAGTCTGGAAATTTATGGGAAAATAATTCCTCTGACTCGAGTGGAGGGGCTATAGTGGTGGTGGTGTCTTTGGGGGTGCACACAGCAGAGAGTGAGGAGGGTGCTGATACAGAGGATGAGGAGGGTGCAGAAGCAGAAGGCTGAGTGAGCCACTCAACCAACTCTGGTGTGTCCTTTGACGTAATTGCACACACCTTCTCCAACTTGCCACTTAGGCTCCGGCCTGGTGCACCTGCCCGACCCCTACCACCCCTGCAGAACGGCCTGCCTCTTCATCTGCCTGTCATTTTCAAAATGACCCTGTGCCAAAGTCCCTAGAGAAGAGCAGTATTTGTGGAAGCAGGTATGTAGAAGCCCTTAATAATTTTTTTGGGGGGGCAACTGGTATATCACACCAGTTGCAATTAGTTGTTCCAATGGAGTTTTTCCCTCTGTATAGCTGCAGTATCTCAGCAGAACCCCACACAAATGCTGCACTATACAAACGCACTATATAGAAATTATATTATAGGTATATCATACCCCTGCTTCAATCAGATTTTTTGGGGGGCAACTGTTATATCACATCAGTTGCAATTAGTTGTTCCAATGGAGTTTTTCCCTCTGTATAGTTGAGGTATCTCAGCAGAACCCCACACAAATGCTGCACAATACAAATGCACTATATAGAAATTATATTATAGGTATATCACACCCCTGCCTCAATCAGATTTTTTGGGGGGGCAACTGGTATATCACACCAGTTGCAATTAGTTGTTCCAATGGTGTTTGTGTGTCTGTATAGCTGCAGTATCTCAGCAGAACCGCACGCAAATGCTGCACAATACAAATGCACTATATAGAAATGATATTCTAGGTATATCGCACCCCTGCCACAATCAGATTTTTTGGGAGGAAACTTTTTATATCACACCAGTTTCAATTAGTTGTTCCAATAGCGTTTGTCCCTCTGTATAGCTGCAGTATCTCAGCAGAACCGCACACAAATGCTTCACTATACAAATGCACTAAATAGAAATTATATTATAGGTATATCACACCCCAGCCTCAATCTGATTTTTTGGGGGGCAATTGGTATATCACACCAGTTGCAATTAGTTGTTCCAATGGTGTTTGTCTGTCTGTATAGCTGCAGTATCTCAGCAGAACCGCACGCAAATGCTGCACAATACAAATGCACTATATAGAAATGATATTCTAGGTATATCGCACCCCTGCCACAATCATATTTTTGGGGAGGAAACTTTTTATATCACACCAGTTGCAATTAGTTGTTCCAATAGCGTTTGTCCCTCTGTATAGCTGCGGTATCTCAGCAGAACCGCACACAAATGCTTCACTATACAAATGCACTATATAGAAATTATATTATAGGTATATCACACCCCTGCCTCAATCTGATTTTTTTGGGGGGAAATTGGTATATCACACCAGTTGCAATTAGTTGTTCCAATAGCGTTTGTCTGTCTGTATAGCTGCAGTATCTCAGCAGAACCGCACGCAAATGCTGCACAATACAAATGCACTATATAGAAATTATATTCTAGGTATATCGCACCCCTGCCTCAATCAGATTTTTTTGGGGGAAACTGTTATATCACACCAGTTGCAATTAGTTGTTCCAATGGCGTTTGTCCCTCTGTATAGCTGCGGTATCTCAGCAGAACCGCCCATAAATGCTGCACTATTTAAATGCACTGTATAGAAATTATATTATAGGTATATCACACCTCTGCCTCAATCAGATTTTTTTGGGGGAAATTGGTATATCACATCAGTTGCAATTAGTTGTTCTAATGCCGTTTGTCCCTCTGTATAGTTGAGGTATCTCAGCAAAACCGCACACAAATGCTGCACAATACAAATGCACTATATAGAAATTATATTATAGGTATATCACACCCCTGCCTCAATCAGATTTTTTTGGGGGCAACTGGTATATCACACCAGTTGCAATTAGTTGTTCCAATGGTGTTTGTGTGTCTGTATAGCTGCGATATCTCAGCAGAACCGCACGCAAATGCTGCACAATACAAATCCACTATATAGAAATTATATTCTAGGTATATCGCACCCCTGCCAAAATCAGATTTTTTGGGAGGAAACTTTTTATATCACACCAGTTGCAATTAGTTGTTCCAATAGCGTTTGTCCCTCTGTATAGCTGCGGTATCTCAGCAGAACCGCACACAAATGATTCCCTATACAAATGCACTAAATAGAAATTATATTATAGGTATATCACACCCCAGCCTCAATCAGATTTTTGGGGGGGCAATTGGTATATCACACCAGTTGCAATTAGTCGTTCCAATGGTGTTTGTCTTTCTGTATAGCTGCGGTATCTCAGCAGAACCGCACGCAAATGCTGCACAATGCAAATGCACTATATAGAAATGACATTCTAGGTATATCGCACCCCTGCCACAATCATATTTTTGGGGAGGAAACTTTTTATATCACACCAGTTGCAATTAGTTGTTCAAATAGCGTTTGTCTGTCTGTATAGCTGCGGTATCTCAGCAGAACCGCACGCAAATGCTGCACAATACAAATGCACTATATAGAAATTATATTCTAGGTATATCGCACCCCTGCCTCAATCAGATTTTTTTGGGGGGAAACTGTTATATCACACCAGTTGCAATTAGTTGTTCCAATGGCGTTTTTCCCTCTGTATAGCTGCGGTATCTCAGCAGAACCGCCCATAAATGCTGCACTATTTAAATGCACTGTATAGAAATTATATTATAGGTATATCACACCTCTGCCTCAATCAGATTTTTTTGGGAGAAATTGGTATATCACACCAGTTGAAATTAGTTTTTCCAATGGTGTTTGTCTGTCTGTATAGCTGCGGTATCTCAGCAGAACCGCATGGAAATGCTGCACAATACAAATACACTATATAGAAATTACATTCTAGGTATATCACACCCCTGCCTCAATCAGATTTTTTGTGGGGCAACTGTTATAGCATACCAGTTGCAATTAGTTGTTCCAATAGCGTTTGTCCCTCTGTATAGCTGCAGTATCGCAGCAGAACCGCACACAACTGCTGCACAATACAAATTCACTATAATATACTTTCTATGTTAGAAAGTATTTTATAAGTATATTACATCCCTTAGTATTTCACACCTATCGATAGCACGCCTATACCAGTCCTTAAAAGGACTTTTGTGGCCCTATTAGCTAGAGTTTGGTGTCTCTATACTCTTTAACAGTCTATCCCTGCTCCACACAGCAACCTCTCCCTACATTGGCAAAAAACTCAATTGAAAATGGCGGCAAGATCGGGTTTATTTATAGGGTAGGGGGTGTGTCCATGTGCTGAAACGTCTCAACTGGCTGTCCTGTCCCACCTAATGGATGTGTCATGGGTCAAAGTTCTGCACAATGCGAAGAATATGGCGCTGGCGGACATCACCATATGTTCGCCTGTTCGGCGAACAGCGAACAAGCAAAGTTCGCCGCGAAACTACCGCCGGGCGAACCGCAAGGCCATCTCTAGTAGCAGGTTACCTTAATGATTCTGTCATGGCCTTTGGTGTGCGCTGTGACACTTATGCCACGCTTGCTGTTGCCCGTGGCAATGTTTTGCTGTTTCAGCATGCGGGGGCAGTGTCACGGCCTTTGTGGTGTGTGCCGTGACATGGTTGCCTTGCATGTTGTTGCCTGCAGCAACGTGTAGCTTTTTATGCTGGTGTGTACACTTCCCCTTTCAGTTGTTTCCTCCTCTGTCCGGTGCTGGAGGGGTTAACCACCTTGTTGGGTGTGGTCACTAGGTGCTTCATCTTACCTGTGGCTAGAGTCCAGGAGTCAGTGGTACTCCAGCCATGGTGTGTGTTGGAGTTATGCTCCTGGTCTTCATGTGCCATCTCCCAGAGTGAGGCCCTCCTAGTGGGACATCGAGGTCTCCAGCGATGTCTTCTCTCCTTTACATGTGTTGTATGTTTGGTGTGGGGTTATGATTTGGTGTGTTGTAATGTCTAGCTTGGTGTTCCTTGTCTGGTATGTTTGGTGAAATCTTCCAGCATGGTTGCTAGACTTCATAGCCTGTATGCAGTGCCACCTGGGGCTGCCATGCACCTTGAGGCATGGGGGTCCTGGCGGAGTCTGGTGTGCTGGATACCTGAGTGAGTTGCTGGTATGGTGTCCTGTTTGGTGTTAGGGCTCCGATACGTATTCACGGGTTCCAGCCGTGGTGGCAGCGGCAGGTAAGTGCGTCGTCTTGTTTTCTTACCTGCCGATTCTCTTGCTGCATATTGTCTTTTCCTTTCCCTGCTTCTAGGCCTTTTGAGACTCCTGTTCTTCTGTGTCCTGGAAGAACAGGGTGCCTCTCGTCAGCTCCTTTTATGAGGGTTTTTCAGGGCGACTCAGGGCCTTAGGTATCCAGGGTATGAGCCGTCCTACCATCCAGGTCCGCTCATACGGTGAGGAGTTAGGGCTAGGTATAGGGATGCATTAGGAGGTGACCTGCTCCCTTATCCTTGTGTTCAGGCCTAGTTGCTTTCCTTATCCCCCAGTCATCGTACAGTGGGGGGTTTTCCCTACTCCCGGTCGTCAAATTCAAATTCTGAGTCATGCAGACTAAGTTCCCTCCTTTGTCTTTCTGTATCTCTCTTAGACTCTCCCCAAGGTTAGGGGTAGGGCCAGCCCACATCCAACCTCCTACCAGGGCTGAGCCAGGCTGTGCCATCCATACACCATTATGCTGGATACAATACATAATCATCGCAATACATAAAGATATATTACATAACCTACAAATTGCAAATACCCATGCTCTCGGGCTCTACAGCTGTATCTGGCATTACAGTCTTATTAACTTGAAGTTCTGCAATAGTGAGGAAACTAAATCCTCACTTCTAATCCCCATCTCCCCAAATCTGACATGGTGTGCCCAATGTAGCTAGGGGCCATGGATGGACACTCCTCCTGAGAAAGGATGGCCTATGTAGAGTAACACGTGTTAAGCTGTTTGAGAAACACCTGTTAATCAGGAAAGTACCCATCAGGAAAGCGTGTATAGAAAATACATAAAGCGGTAATCCCATGATTATTGTAGATGACATATAGTACATTAAAACCTTTTTCTAACAAATCTAGAACCAGCCCTGTACCTCATATGGATCCAGAGATCTCCACATTCATTGCTCTGCTAGATTTATATCAAGCTGGCAGCTCAAGGGGAGTGTCTTTTCTGCTACTGCTCAGGGGGTGTGTCCATTCTGTTGAAGTTCTCTCCCTATCACAGCTCAGAAGGCAGTTGAAGGATGAAACTGAGCATGTGCGGCCATCTCAGTGAGCAGGTCAAAGAAATAGGAAAAACAACAAACAGCAGATAGCGCTATACAGATACATTTTATTGAATAACTTACTGGTTATGCTAAATTTTGAATTACATGTAATTATAAAAGTATTCAGATCCAGGTGCTGGTTTGAAAACTGTAGAATATTTTAACCCCTTTAAACTACTTCTTGGCTGTGTTGATCTGGTCCACAAGCAATATAATCCCCACTGGTGCAATTGATATACAGTACATGCGGTCCTTTGTCTCATATAATTTCTATTTCTACTAGTTTTGATGGCTATGAATGATGAGATTTGAAATCATAAAATTCCTTTGTTATAGCAAAACATTTGGTGTGTATTACTTTACTGAGAGAGTAGTGGATGCATGGAATAGCCTTCCTGCAGAAGTGGTAGCTGCAAATACAGTGAAGGAGTTTAAGCATGCATGGGATAGGCATAAGGCCATCCTTCATATAAGATAGGGCCAGGGGCTATTCATAGTATTCAGTATATTGGGCAGACTAGATGGGCCAAATGGTTCTTATCTGCCGACACATTCTATGTTTCTATGTGTTGTGTTGTGTTGAGGTAGGGTTGTTGCGAGTATCGAAATTTCGATACCCAATCGATAATTTTGTTCCGGCATCGATACGATACCGGGATTTCCATTTTTTTTATACTGGCCTGCGCTGCTGCGCAGTCTAGTATCTCTGAACAAGAGTGCGCTGCTGTGAGCGCGCTCATGTTTTCTCAGCAGCACAGGGGAGAAGGAAGCAGTGTCCCCCCCTTTCCCCTGGGCTGCTGCTGCCACCAATGAGGAGAGAGGGGCAGAGGAGGGGCGGGCGCACTGCACCACTAATGATAGGATAACCTTTTTTATGGGTTGGGACTTAGTTAAGTTACCAGGCTACATAGAGCAGCACCCAGGGATCTCCCTGCACTTACTATTATTCCTGGGCACCGCTCCTTTCGCCTGCTGTGGCCCAGTTACAGTCTCCTGCTCCGTATGCTAATTACTACTATAGGACCGATGGGGAGGAGACATCAGCTTTTCTAGTGGGCGTTCCGAGAAGGAACGCCCAGGACAGAAGCTGATGTCTCCTCCCCATCGCTACGATAGTTAGCATACGGAGACTGTAACTGGGCCACAGCGGGCGAACGGAGCGGCGCCCAGGAATAATAGTAAGTGCAGGGAGATCCCTGGGCGCTGCTCTATGTAGCCTGGTAATTTAACTAAGTCTGAACCCACGAAAGGTAGTCTTTAACTTTTAATACAGGAGGCAGGTGCCGGCAGCAGAATCACATTGCGGCACCCTTCCTTTCACAGGGAGCTGCGATCAGCGGCAGTTAACCCCTCAGGTGCGGCACCTGAGGGGTTAACTGCCGCTGATTTGCTACCAGTACCCGCCTCCTGTATTAAAGGCTAATTATCATTGGTGGCGCAGTGCGCCCCCCCTCCCCCCAATTTTATTAATACTTGAAATAATACTTAACCTGTTCTCATGTTTTCTCATTAATATCTGATGTCTAAACCGTATTTATTATCTGTCGTTATTGTGATTATATCAGGAGATGTTCTAAATATTGTTCCCTTTTTCCACAGACTTGCTGAAAATAGTTTTTGTCTACAACGGGTGTGGGTGAGACTGACTTCCCCCTTCCCCTTTCCCTCCCCTTTTCTCCACCCCTGCCCTCCCGGCCCCCCCTCCCCCCCCCTTTTTTCCATTTTTGCTTTTCCCTACCACCTGTCTTTGTTTATAGCTATAGTTTCCCTATCCCCTCCTTCTAGATCCATTACCATATATCAACCTCATCTCTTTCTACTCACTAAGTATACCTAGCACAACTTGGATTTTAACACATTACATTTCCATCCCTTCTATAAACTAGATAATAGATGGCTTTTATTTAAAACAGGATAGCGCTAGATTCCACTGCCCAGTTCCTATAATCCCATATAGACCTTTATTTATAAGTTAATTGTCATAGACTAATTCCTATCAATGGCAGGTCATTGGGCCAATATAGTGGCACGCAGCGTCTGTATCCGGACACAGTTGGAACGCACACACCCCCTGCATCGGCCATGTGACCTTTGATCACATGACCGGAACTCTTAGTAACCTCCCAGTGGAATGCAGCAGCATATAGTGGAACGCATAGGTCCGCCCCAGCGATCGCGTGACATCCGCTCACGTGACCGGAACCTCCAGGCAGCCCATACACATTTAAAGAGCGGCCGGTCCAAACACACGCCATGCATCCAGCGCCCCACTCACCCACATTCGTCTGAGCAGGTACAGCTTGTCGTGCAAGTAATCCTAATAAGACTTTTTTCTTTTGAGCTTCTTCCTTTTTATATATACTTATACATTGGCCTGCAATACAAGACTTCAGTATGGGCGCTGAATCGATATATACCAGCATGTTCTGCCGCGACATAAGACCCAAGCTACTATTGATTGCAATACTATATCAGATGTGCTAGATTAATACCATGAGGGTATATGGTTAAATGATATTGTAGATACCCTCCTTGTTTTCAGGTGGTAGTTCTAATTATGTTACATCATCACAAGGCCTGGGTGAGGGGAACACATGGAGATACATAGATATTAATTTGATTAGATACTGACTTCACTATGGACATGGTCCATCTAGTTATTATATGGCTACTATATGCCTCCCATTCACCTAGCGGTCCTATTGATATACCTGATGTACTCCATGTGCTCCACATACCCCCAATGCAATGTATGATTTTCATTAAGTATAAAACTTTCTTGTTATCTCTACGACCTTTTTTAATATATATCATTATATGCACCTAATTCTATTGCCATATACAGGTCCTTCTCAAAAAATTAGCATATTGTGATAAAGTTTATTATTTTCTGTAATGTACTGATAAACATTAGACTTTCATATATTTTAGATTCATTACACACCAACTGAAGTAGTTCAAGCCTTTTATTGTTTTAATATTGATGATTTTGGCATACAGCTCATGAAAACCCAAATTTCCTATCTCGAAAAATTAGCATATTTCATCCGACCAATAAAAGAAAAGTGTTTTTAATACAAAAAAAGTCAACCTTCAAATAATTATGTTCAGTTCTGCACTCAATACTTGGTCGGGAATCCTTTTGCAGAAATGACTGCTTCAATGCGGCGTGGCATGGAGGCAATCAGCCTGTGGCACTGCTGAGGTGTTATGGAGGCCCAGGATACTTCAATAGCGGCATTAAGTTCATCCAGAGTGTTGGGTCTTGCGTCTCTCAACTTTCTCTTCCCAATATCCCACAGATTCTCTATGGGGTTCAGGCCAGGAGAGTTGGCAGGCCAATTGAGCACAGTAATACCATGGTCAGTAAACCATTTACCAGTGGTTTTGGCACTGTGAGCAGGTGCCAGGTCGTGCTGAAAAATGAAATCTTCATCTCCATAAAGCTTTTCAGCAGATGGAAGCATGAAGTGCTCCAAAATCTCCTGATAGCTAGCTGCATTGACCCTGCCCTTGATAAAACAGTGGACCAACACCAGCAGCTGACATGGCACCCCAGACCATCACTGACTGTGGGTACTTGACACTGGACTTCAGGCATTTTGGCATTTCCCTCTCCCCAGTCTTCCTCCAGACTCTGGCACCTTGATTTCCGAATGACATGCAACAGTCCAGTGCTGCTTCTCTGTAGCCCAGGTCAGGCGCTTCTGCCGCTGTTTCTGGTTCAAAAGTGGCTTGACCTGGGGAATGCGGCACCTGTAGCCCATTTCCTGCACACGCCTGTACACGGTGGCTCTGGATGTTTCTACTCCAGACTCAGTCCACTGCTTCCGCAGGTCCCCCAAGGTCTGGAATCGGTCCTTCTCCACAATCTTCCTCAGGGTCCGGTCACCTCTTCTCGTTGTGCAGCGTTTTCTGACACACTTTTTCCTTCCCACAGACTTCCCACTGAGGTGCCTTGATACAGCACTCTGGGAACAGCCTATTCGTTCAGAAATTTCTTTCTGTGTCTTACCCTCTTGCTTGAGGGTGTCAATGATGGCCTTCTGGACAGCAGTCAGGTCGGCAGTCTTACCCATGATTGCGGTTTTGAGTAATGAACCAGGCTGGGAGTTTTTAAAAGCCTCAGGAATCTTTTGCAGGTGTTTAGAGTTAATTAGTTGATTCAGATGATTAGGTTAATAGCTCGTTTAGAGAACCTTTTCATGATATGCTAATTTTTTGAGATAGGAATTTTGGGTTTTTATGAGCTGTATGCCAAAATCATCAATATTAAAACAATAAAAGGCTTGAACTACTTCAGTTGGTGTGTAATGAATCTAAAATATATGAAAGTCTAATGTTTATCAGTACATTACAGAAAATAATGAACTTTATCACAATATGCTAATTTTTTGAGAAGGACCTGTATGCTACAGTCCAGCTCATGTCATGTATTGTAGATAATACCGCAGATGAAGGTCCTGCGCGACCGAAACGTACGGTTTCTGCCAATATGTGTATAATCTGAAATAGATTGGGCCTACGGATGACAGAATTACATGCAAATGAATAAATGCCCTATTTGCAAATCGTAAAAATTGTGTGCCTCAATTTTACTTCTATATATATTGGCTATTTATAGCCCTTGGTTGGCACCTGAACGCTGAGCAACAGAGTGTGGTTCTCATATTTCTCCTAAATATTAGAATCATTAGCGGCGCAGTGCGCACGACCCCCCGTCAACCCCAGCAGTATTAAAATCATTGGTGACTCAGTGCCCCCTCCCTCCTCAGTATCAAAATCATTAGTGGCAGTGGCCACAGGGTCCCCTCCTCTTCATTGGTGGCAGTGGCAGCTTCTGATCGGAGCCCCAGCAGTGTAATCCTGGGGCTCCGATCGGTTACCATGGCAGCCAGGATGCTATTGAAGCCCTGGCTGCCATAGTCGGCTCCCTGCTGCTGTGTGAACAGAGCACAGAGCAGCGGAGAGAGTGTGAAGTCCTATTTACACTGATAGAGCTCTATCATGGTGAATAGGACAAGGGATGAAAAAATCCCAGGTTCTAGCCCCTAAGGGGGGAAATAGTTATAAAAAAAAGTAAAAGAAAAACCCCACCAAAATATTAATTATAAATTACATCTAAAATATATATACAATAAATAAACATATCACATATAGCCACGTCCGAAAAGTCCAAACTATTAAAAAAAGAAAAATATCTATGCGGTGAATGCTGGAACAGAAAAAATAAAATAAAAACTGCGTGATTTGCCATTTTTAAAAAATGCGAAATTCACGTGGCTTTTTGGGTTTATTTTTTCCGTGTGGTATCGAAATTTTGTATCGCAGCAACTCTATGTTGGGGCTTTCTGGATATCTGGTGGTTTTCCTTTAGAGTGCATTTTGTAACTGCACATTGCCATCTGCTAAGTGGAAACCAGAGAAACCGTGGACTAAAAAAATGATGTGGATAGCCTGGCTCTTCACTAACCCACTAGCTGTGAACATCTTAAAGTTGAAGATTTAAAATTTGGTGCCTTTTTCTCATGAAAATGGCAATTTCAAACTAGTGGTTTCAAAAGCAGATTTTATGTAGAGATGGAGGAGTGATGTGGTGATGTTAAATTTGACTACACAGTTCCATGGTAATATGGTCATGGAATTTTAGCCTTCATTATGATATGCAACTGTCACGGTGCGGTTCTCTGTGACAGTTTTGGCCGTGTAGGCTGGCTGCAGGCCCTCTCGCGTACTGGCTGCATGCTGACACCTGTGTATGCTGGTTGCTTGGAGCTGCGTGCTGGCTGCGGTGTCTTGTGTGTCTGTACCTCTGTGCAGTTCCCGTCTCCGGTGCCGTGTAGGCTGGCTGCAGGATGACTCCTGTGTATGCTGTTTGATGGGACTGTGTGCTGACTGCGTCCCTGTGTGTGAACAGGGTCTCAATAAGGATGCTTTTCTGTTTGTCACTGTGACACGGGTTGTTTGTGCTCTGGCGTACCGGCTGCGGTGGACTCCGTGTATGCTGGTTGCCAGGGGCAACGTCCTGTACTGCAGCCTGTGTGTTTTGTGGTTCTGTGATCCTGTTGTGATGGGGTTAACTTCCCCTGATCTGTGCCTGGGTGTGGCTTTCAGGTGCCCACTGCCCTCATTAAGCAGCTATATCTACCTGTGAGCTGTGGGGCAAGTGGTCAGTCTTTCCTGTGTCGGCTAGGTGTAGCCCCTTGCTGCTGACCCAGGGGGTTT
Organism: Bufo gargarizans; assembly: GCF_014858855.1. Taxonomy (NCBI): domain Eukaryota; kingdom Metazoa; phylum Chordata; class Amphibia; order Anura; family Bufonidae; genus Bufo; species Bufo gargarizans. The sequence goes on along the minus strand of NC_058080.1, from coordinate 659,509,757 downwards.
TACCATCTAAATTTCTGTGTGGTGTCGCCTGGTATTGCTTTGGTGTATGTTGTTACCTGTTCTATGATATTGTTGCTGCTTTTTCTGATGTTGTTGGTACCTGTTCTGTGATGGTGTTTGAGGTTATGTCCTTGTCTGATCTGTACCTGTCCTGTATGAAGTTTATGTTATCCTTGCCTGTTCCTTGTTTCGCCTAGCAGTGCTCTACTGCATCTGATAGCCTGGCAGTGCTTAACTGCTTCTGATTGTATTCTGTCCTATGTCCTGCCTAGCAGTGCCTACTACTTCTGATCCTTGTTTGTTCTTGTCTGCCTGTAGTTCCTTTCTGGTCTGTTCCTATCCCATGTTTGTCCTGCCTTCGTGAGAGGGTCCCTGGCTTCCACAGAGGGGGAATCTCTAGTCTGTGTGAATCTCTTGTCTGTGTATCTCTAGTCTGTGTGGAGCTCTGCTTGAGACCGCCATGTTTCCATTCCGCTTAGGGTCTAAGGCATCTGCTTCTGTGTTGGTTCCCGTTCGTCTTGTTGTCTGTTCCGCTGGTGTTTTCAACAGCCTGTCTCTCTGCAGGTAGGGGCCAAGTGTACCGGGACCTTCCTGTAGGTGCAACCAGTGAGCCCTTGGCCCAGTTCATCTCCACCACCAGGGGCTCTCTGAAGAACGGGCTCACTGGCTCTCTGCCCTCTACTACTTTTGCTTACCTGCTGTACTGTCACATTCTTTTATTACACTTGTAATAAAGTTCTCTGTTGGTCCCTAGTCTTTTTTGCCTGTGTCCTGTTTGCATAACGTCCCAGAGGTTCGCCTTGGGCCTCCGGCACGTGACAGCAATAAAGCCATAATATATTAATATGGAAAGTCATATGGAAACTTTCCCTTTAAATTCAGTTTATAGAAGCTCATTTTTCAGTAACTTCATTTTCTGTTTCTTACACTAATTGTCTCTGTCATATTTTGTCCACAAAATAACTTTGTTCTGTTGAGTTTTAAAATACATATAATTTGTTTTCTGTATGCGTTGGCTAAAAAGACTTTCCAAGGTCATGTTTCTGGAATTCTTGGAATAAACGACAAAATGTTCCACTTTTTTCCCCTTCAACTTCCTTATGTTTGTTGAGAAAGGAATATCTATTGTTTCTATGGTGAAAGATTTTCCTGGCTCATTCCTTATGCCCATAGATTTCTTAAAGGGAATCTGTCACCGGGAAATTCACAGGTAAATCAGACAAGGTGTCTTGTAGGGTAGATTAGATGAATGTAATGATACCTTTCTCATAGCGATTCATTGCTTCATTCTAGTGAAATGAACTGTTAAGTGCACCGAGGGTGGGTCCAAACCACTCCATGCACCCTTTCTCCTCTGCCACCTCCTTCCTCTCATTCTTAACTTACAAGACCAGGTTAGATGACTATGTGAGAACCTCGGCCTGTCAATATAGTAAAGGGAGGTACTGGAAAAGGAAGCAGGCGAAAGAAGGGTGAGCAGAGTGGCTTGGACTTGGCTCGGTGCAATTAACAGAGTGGTGGTTCAGATTGTTTGCTGCTGTTTATTTGAAAGTCTATAGGACTGGCACAAATAGGCAAGTACAGTACTCTGCTACCACCATAAGTATCCTAGACTTTGAATTGCACCATGCTTACTGTAGCTTTGCTCCATTGAAACCTTTACTCTTTGTGCATTTGCACCGAGCTCCTGATGAACCAGTGCAGAGAATGGGAGTGGTAGTGGCCTTGATGAAGTACCCCGTCAGGCCATTTCTCGGGCCATTTAATAGGAGCAGATTCCAAGTGCAGTTTTTGGCACCAGTAACGAATATGGAAGCAGGTTGGATGGCTCAAGTTTAGCACTTATGAGTGCAGATGTCCACTTTCAGATCCAGACATTAGCTTTAACTAGCCTTGTGGAAGTTCTGGGTGATGGATGACTTAGCCGTGTCTTCAATGCAGGTGTTCAGCAGTTCACTCTGCTGTCTCACTTCTCAAGGATTTACTTGAGGCTGAATAAAGTTGATCTCTCTGGAGAATTTCTAACAGGAGCAGGTGCTCTGCCATGGGCTTCCTCTCCTCTCTGTTGGAACAGGAACCCCCCCCCCCCCCCTCCTGGCAGGAAGCAAGACCAGCCCACTCCTACCAAGAGAGAAGGAACAGGGTGGCTATCCCTGTTCCATGCCAGACAATTATTTCTTACTAAAACATATGGCCAAAAACATAATATAACAATACAAACTATATACAATAAAAGTGCAGATACCCACTCTGAGGTACTACAGATTCAGTAAGGAGGAATGGGGGACTCTGGACCACCATTCTAGTGACTGTGTAAAGCCTCCAGTAATCAGACATTTATCACCTATCTGTATCCTGTCGATAGGAGATTAAGGTCGATTGTGGGAATATCCTTTTACATACATTTAGTTATGTGCCCAATAACAGGATGAAGAGAGCGTACCACCTTAATCCTGGTCCACATTATCCCTTACTCCATGTGTTGGTTCTGATGAAAGGTACCTCCTAGTCCCATCACAAGTTCTAGAACAGTGGAAGCCTCTGTCAACACTGCAGGCTCACATCAGGAGAAGGTGTGAAGGAGGTGCTGACAGGCACTGAAATGCTTCTCACCCACAAACTAGTTTTGCCACTGAAGGAGGGCCACCCATGCTACTGTAGGTACATTACAGGGGAATAGCAAAGTAATTGTCCATGTGTTCAAGTTTCTCAACATTCCTCACAAGACTTGGTATATAGATGACTGTAAAGTAATACAATACACAGATGTAGCAATCATTAACTTGATCTCTTCAACAGCTTTTCTTGTGCGAAGTGTCAATTTAAGGTTTGCAGCAACAGTGCATTTAACATGTTTAGTGTCAAGTTTGCTACATCTGTATGTCACTGAATAAGTACAGAATATACTGCATAACCCACTTAATATTCTTTAATTGTTGGCTTCCCTACTGAAGGTCACACTGTAGAGCAGAGTCATCACCAGACAATGTCCATACTATCTGTAGTTAACATATAGATATAGGGGATATGTACATAAACATACACAGTAATTATGTTCTTACTGGTCCTGACTTTATCCTCTACTAGATGTGTAATATATTTAAAGAGTAGAAATACAAAAAGACATTTGTCTGATGACATTTTAAACATGTGTAGAAACATTGACCACCTGTAGAAACAAGTTCTAATGTTAATGCAGATGGACAGACTAATTAGAACATTATAGCTGACGTCATGAGGAAGCAGGACCTGGATACAACACTGCCTTTCTAACGCTGCCAAAGGCACCGCTGTTATGAGCAGCTTCTGAACATTTGGTATATTTTACATCGCAGGACCCACTAAGGTCTGATGGGCTTCAGAAATGTTGAAGCCAGATTTGTGTTTGCACTAGGGATTGGGCAAACTGGTTTGGATTAGTACTGACCTTCCTCCTTCTTAAGGTCATGAACATTTGCTCATAGAACACATTGAAGTAAAATTAGGCAGCACGAAATACTTTGGCAAGTACTCCTCAGCTAACACATTAATGTCTTAACATAGACAAGGAGTGATTTTCATTTGAATAAAATCCCTAAGAGAATGTACCCAGTTTGTTTTTTTGTGATGTAGAAAATTATTTACCTTTTGGAATAAAGGATAGACTGTAATTTAGGTCTATGTTCCATTTTTCTGTACATTATATATGAAAGGGGTGCACTTATGGCTAAGAATTATTGGAAAGCACCTGGAGAGTGGCACAATGCTAAATAAACCAAAGCTATCATATTTAAGTTTTGAGGTTCTTAGAGCAAACAGTGGTTTCAAACTCTTGCAAGCCCTATCCATTGAGTGGATTTGCATGGGCAGGTTCTGGTAGATTTTGTTTTCCTTTTTATACTTCTTTTTTTTTGTTGAGAAATTTATACTGGAATTATACTGATATTTGTGAGATTTGCTTACCTAGTGGGATATCAAGTTTTGATACCTATGTTTCCAATGGAAATCAATGGAAATATAGCACAGTTGTGGTCTTCTATGGACTTTCATTGACTTCCTTGGAGTGTGACAATACCAATTTGCTAAAAAAAGTGTCACTGACCTGCTACTTACCATTTATAATAATTGTTGCAATGACACTTAATGCCTTTGTGATCATTATTGAGCTGTTATGTCATATTTTAGCTTTTGTTGAGTGCAAGCACACAGTACATAGCCCTAAGTGTCTAAGGTAGTATGGAGAGGGCGCTGTGTGACCTAATAATATACAGGTAAATTGAGCCCATTCATTGACATGATGTCATTCTAGCCATATTGGCACAATCATTCCTATCCTGAAGACAGAAACCAGTTTAGTCCTCAAATTTATGCTCTTGAATATTTCCACTTGCTGTCGCTTATGATAAATAACATTTATCTGCCTAGATTATGAAGCACATTGATATATCTATCAGATAGTCTTTGCAGAAACATGGAGATGGTTTGTGGTGGACATTGTTTGAAATAAAATGAGAGCTATCTATACCCAGTAGTTGCCCTTGTGTAGATGGGCAACTCTGACTGGACAATGTGCATCCTATTCAGCTTTTATATGCATCTAGTATCATCTCTGTCTCAGGGTTCCCGTACACAATAATAATAGCAAGTACAGGTGCGATCCGACAAGTTGTGGATCACTGATAGGACCAACTCCTTAACTTCAAACCCCCAAATGAGCAGGAATTTAAATAAATGACATATAGGTTTTACTGAATCTTTTCCTGCTCTATAACATGCTGCCTGCAGATCTATTCACATTTTCATGGTGGCAGGTTACCTTTTAAGTGGTTATAAGATCAGAAGGTTTGGTGACATTTACCTAATGTTCTAATGATCCTAAGTTTTGATACAGATACACGAGATCCAATCCAATAGGTTCCACAATACTATATTGCATTAGGAGACCAGGGATTTGGGGTTTCCCAATGTACAATGTCCCGGTGGTCTCTATCTATGTCAGACGCCATAGAGATTCTTAGTCGAATATCGTATACACTGCCTCTGAGACTGTACATAACTTCTAGGCACGGGTTATGGGTGACTTTTCTGAAAACTGAAAATAATTAGTATAACATAAACCCTTCTTAATACGAATAAGTATGAGATCAGTATCTATTCTCTTTTCGCTTTTTCAGATGTGAAATTAACTTTTCACTGGGATGTGACATGATAATAGAGCAAAGGCCAGCTGAGTAACCACTGTCCTAATGACTTGCAGATTTCGCTGAAGCTCTCTATATGATCGCTGCCCAAATGTTAATCATAGGATTCTCTTCTCATGTCTTATAATGTAGTTTGCACCTGCACTAATGTTTATCAGGTTCATTCCATTCAGAAGCTGATCCGCCATGTCTGCATTGTAATGGGATGAAGTGAGCTGTAGAAATGATTGGAAACATAGAATGACAATAGATTGCTGATGTTCTGCCTCCCACTTCATACTCTCAGCATACCGGAGGACTGAACATACTGTACATAGCTTCCCAGAATATTTACTCTCCAAATAATGGCTGTATATGATCTGCTGGAACAGGCCCAAGTCATAATACAGCTATATATTATATTGTCCGTCTGTGTTTTAGTGAACTCATTTATGAACTTCCAACCTGCCATTATTCTGTAATTCAACTTTGTAAACCATAGTGTGGGAAAATAAAATTGTCTTCATTGGATTTTTTATGGATTTAACTTCCAGGACAGTCTCCGTAACACCATTTTTTGGTTGGATCCTGACAGCGAATATTTTAGGACACGACCACATAGTCAGGTTTCCTGATGTAGTTTTAGAAGCCAAAATCTGTAATGATTCATCAAATGAGAGAAAGTATAAAGGATAGATACGACTGCTCCTCTTTTTGAATTTGCTCCGGGTTTTGGCTTCCAAAACTGCATCTACAAACCTTGAGTATCCTGCACATATCACTGAGCTCTTAGTGTCCCTCGTATCACTACTTGGGGTGACCGACTGTCGTATATGATGGCTCCCCAGATCATCACACCAGCAGTTGGGGCCGTGTGTGTTGCTCCACAGCAAAGGCAGAATTGAAGCGCTCATCACAAGGCCTCCATACTCAAACCCGACCATCATGGGAATCCAAACAGAACCTGGATTTTTTATTAAGACAATATGGTTCCAGTCCACAGCAGTCCAGGTTTCTCATTCATGACACAAGTGCAAATAAAGGTGACAGTGGCTGGTTGTCAATGGCAGGACACATAATGGGCACCGTGGCACCAAATATCCTTGAAATAGTCTTGGCAGAGACAGGGGTGTATAATGACGGGGCCAACTGTGTCTGGATGGTGAACAACAAAAATGGGGCTAGAGCCTGTTCACCATGTGTAGGTGCCCTCACATGACCATTGCTCCTAACAGCTAGGTCAGAACTGCTTCTCTCAGTCCAATGATGTACCCCATCTCAAAGTCTATCATCTGGACAAAATGTTGTTGAGTGCATTGTAGAGGCAGTTAACAATCTCTCACATGAGGTAAACTATCCAAAAGTAGCCTTTGAGAGCTTTTGTATGGGGCAGTGGGGGAAGCACTTTTATACCCCCAATGGCAAGACCCAGTGTCTGATCAGACTGCCCGTGTAATCATTTACATATCTACCTAACTGCATCCTGTTTTCCAGCAATCTGATATTTCTATCTGGGCATTAATAACCATGTAGAGGTTACAGAGTATAATCTCAGTAATTGCAGATCATAGTCAACAGTATAATAAACCCAGAGGAAAATAAATATTACAGAGGGATTTGGGGAAGCTGGAGGCTTTAGCAGAGAAAGGGCTGTGGCAAAGCAGCGAGGGAGGGACTTGCCACAGAAATTAGTGGAGTGGTGCTGCCCTCATTGCACCAAAGGCCTAATTTGCATATTAGAAATAGTATATGAATGGTGCAACAGAGACTTACTGTATATGAAAAGATTCTCCTGAATTATTATTACATGGGGGTGCAGGTAGTTACTAAAATAGACATGCCAGGGGAAGCGACAGCGCCTCTTTAACAACTTTATATCAAAATACAGCATGTCCCCTCAAATTTAAGTGACAATCTCCACTAATAAATGCTAGCGATTAAGGCTAATTTGAATATAACAAAAAGTATCATAACTCAGGAAGGGAGCCTTAGATAAAAAATAAGAAAAACAGCGTTTTAATCAGATGAACCACAGTTATGTGCATATGCAAATAGTTTCATAGGGAGGTCGCTAGTGACAGATTCCCTTTAAATTGTAAAACACTAACGCAGGTTCGCATTGGCGTTATTAAATTCTTTTATAGGTTCCATTATAACAGAGTTATAATGGAATTCTAGAAAGGAATGCAAAATGGAAACCTTTAAGAAACATTCAATTTTGCTCCATCCTAATACATGTCTATGGGGCCAAATAACGTTTCCGTTTGTTTTTGTTATACATGACGGAAAAAAATAGTCCTGTCGACAGGACTGTGTAAGAGAAACTTCTGCTGTGAAAGATTCAAACCATCCATTGAATGAATTACCATTGATGTGAATAATACACTACTACACTATACTACATTTTATATTCGCCGCTGGAGGAAAAAAGTATGGCTGGCCATTGCTTCTCCTTGGCAAGTCAGTGATTAGTTAAAGGAGTTGTCTGTGATGAGACAACCCTTTTACATTTCTAAAGTGATAAGAAGGTAACATAAGATCTGCAGTGAGAGGTTAAAATACAATATTTTTGCAAATGTGTTTTCTAAATGCCAAAAAAGCAAGATTAGTGTTTATTTGCTGTATTGTCTGATGCTAATTACCATGTACGCTGATAAACTAAGAGCCTGTCTAGAGGGGTTTTGTCTTTTTAATAAAATTTCTATTTTTGTGATCTTGAATGTTTGTTATTCTGTTTTAAATATTTAATTCCACTTTGTAGGTAATATTTACTATGTCATCAAAAATTTGTTAAAAGCTTTTCTATTATTTTTTCTTGGCATTACTTTTTGTGTCAGGGTGAAGACTGTTGAAGCAATTTATAAAGTAATTTTCATTCCCTTCTCTGGAGGTGGCCTTTATTATGTATTTACCAGCTGTGTAAATTGTAATTAAATTGTTATTTAAGCTGCATAAATAGAGACATAACCACTTAAAATAATACACGAGGAGGATCTCTGACATAATGCTCCAGTAGTTTAGAATTACGTTGCAGGTGTGCTCCTACATAGAAAATAGTCCTTTAGTCCTTGTTCAGACTCCATGCAATAAATGCAACAAAACCCTATATTGTAATGCTTTTGTTTCTTTTCCATATAGAATTTGTTGATACCAGTAATTGGACAATATGTATTTTATTGTACAGTGCGTGTATATCCATAGCTTTTCCTCCCTTTTTAAACCTTTTATTCCAATAAAGGCAGTAAATGTAGTTTATTTATTCTTTTTCTGTAAATGTATCCCTGTTTCCAGTAAATGCTAACCCCTTAGTGACCAGCTATTTTAGACATTAATGCATAAAGAACCTTTGTTTTTTGTTTTTTTTGTTAGATTCGTCTCATTCCAAGGACCATAACTTTTTTATTTTTCTGTTGATATAGCCATATAAGGGCTTGTTTTTTTGTGGGATAGGTTGTATTCTTATTTTAATCATCCAATGTTGGGATATATAACTTAATGATTAACTTGTATTAACTCTTTCTAGAGAGATTGCAAAAAAAATAAAAATGTGTAATCCTGCCATTGTTTTTTGTGTTCTAAATTTTACACTGTTGACCTTTCAACATACATAACATGCTAGCTATATTCTATGGTTTCTATGTTCTATGACTTCCATATTCTTCATGGATGCCCCAGTTATAGAGGGGAGAAAGTGCAAACACACACAAAAAAAGTATTTCTCCCAGAGGTCTTTAAATGACCTCTTATGAGACATTTTATGTAACAAAAATATCCAATATTAAATAATTAGGTAAAACATAATAAAACCCAAAAGAAGAAGAAGAAAAAAAAACTTCAACACCAACCAAAACTGTTGCCATAGTAGCCCCATTCACATAAAACCAGGGTGGATAAAAATCTGATTTTTTTTATATAAAATGCTTTTTTAGGAAAATATATTACCATCCAAAGGTTATTCCATAATGAAATAAAGATTAGTTTTTTTTATCATGTAGAATAAGGCTGTATATGTTAAAAAATGTTGGTAAATAAATTCCATTAATCCATTCACAAGGTCATGCTCTTCCAGAGGTTTTTGTAAGATTATTGGGCAGTTTCTCTGCCTACAAGATATTATCACAGATGCTTGGGTTACTTTTGCAGTTCTCAAAACTTAATTTGACTCAGCAGAGATCACATGCCTGTTCTTCACAGCAAAAATGTTATAACATGAACAGAGTTGAGAAAAAGACCTTAATTCTAACTTCTCCAAACCTATGACTACAGAATCAACCTAATCAAACTAATATGAAAAGTTGTTATTCTAAAAATCTTCATCTACCTGCATATTTTAAGTATTATACCAGCAAGAAATAGTCTTAATGTAGAAAACTATGATTTAAATCAAACCTTACTGACTAGTGATTTAAATCGTGATTTAAATCAGTTTGATTTAAATCAAATCCACCCTGCATAAAACTATAGAAATTATATATCAAAATTACCAACACAAACCCATTTTGATTATTTTGGTCTCAGTTCGCATATTTAAAAAACAAAAAACTATACTTTGAAAACAAAATGATTTTTTAAACAGTTTTACATAGTGTTCCCAAAATAAAACAAAAAATCTCTAAAAAAAAACATTAATATGAGTTATGTAAAAAATGTTGCAAAAAAAAAGATTTTGATAGCCCAACAAATAAAAAATGTAGAACAGTTAAACCACCATGTGTGATAAATTGCAAAAAAGTGTCTAGTCATCAAATTGACACAGTTGTTTTAAATAAAATCTGTGCTGAACAGCTCCAGTGTGAGCGAGTCCTGGAATCCGTTCAATACAGGGCATGCTTAGTGAGTCCTCATATTCATGGGCCCCTGCCTTCCCCCCTATATCTAGTTGACATCTTTATTCCTACTGCAATTAGCAGTGGACAAGGAAAGCTCATGAATATGAGGACTCCCTGGCACTCTCTGCACGGAGTGGACTCCATCTGTTAACCTACACTGGATCTATTCAGCACAGATTTTGGCAAAACAAGTGGGCCAATTTAAGTAAGTGACACAGCATTTTGATCAGATAGAGTACCCAGTGTCAGACTGTCCCACAGGAGTACCAGAGGATCCTCCAGAGGGCCCCCTGCTCTGATAATATAGTGGACCCCAAAGGTCCAGGAGAAAAAAAAACATTTGGAGCTGCCTTTGGAGCCAATAACTTGGCACTAGGGTCTATTTCTTTGAATCAAAACCTGTTAGACTTTATTGATGATATGGAGGTTTGGGCCCCAATAATAATTTCCTCTGATGGGCCCAAGGAACCTCAGTTTAACCTTGGGGCATAAAACTGGTGACATATTTCCTTACGGACTTACATTGTGTCTCCCAGAAACCTGACAGGTTCTCTTTAAGAAAAATCCATAAAAATGTATAAATTCTCTTGGATGAACTTGGGCTACATTATCCACCCAGGCTACATGGGAGTGCTGTGTTTGTATGTGAGCATAGAGTGCGTGCTCGGTGCTATACCACTGAGAAAGCAAAAATGAAAGAGATGTAGTTAATCTATGGCTCTGTTTATTGACAACTCCTCAGACTTCTGGGAAGTGTTATACATTCATTACATGAAGGTCAAGGCAATGCATATTTAGTTTATTTTATTGCTGCCAGATTGTCTGTTGTTAAGTAGAAGCATAACTCTTCCGATGCTCATCTGATTACACAGAGGAGTGGTTTATGTAAAGTCCTGTGCCATTTACATTGTTTATCAACATAGTCCTTGGAATATATTTAACCATTTAATTCAAATGGTCCCTAACCTTTCACACAACTTTACATAAATCAATAGTACAAGCAAATATAAGAAACTTTGTAAATTGCCTCTTTCTCCTCTTATCAGCTGCACCTAACATAACATGAATTCTCTGCTAAATCTATTGCAAAAGACAATGATGGGCTCACCAAAGGATCACATTTCTGCTGCCCATAGAAGTCTATGGACAGTGGAGGGGAAGGAGGCTGCAGTGAGAGAGGTGTAGGCACAGACGCAGATGCTGCACAGCTAATTGTAAGTGTTACATCTCTTGTCAACTGCTTTATTCAGATCAATACTGTTCAGTACCCCTCTATACTGTCCTATATGATTCTTTTAAGTAATTCTGAGTGAGTGAAAGGGAGCAGAATTACTTGTTTTATATATGTGATGTGTATAGGAGACATCATAGCAGTTAGTTTCCACCCACTAGCTTTGGAGCTTGCAGAGAGAAAAACTGCTAAAAAATGCAGAAAACAATTCATATAATGACCAGAAATATTGCTATTATCGTGTACACACATATGAAAAACTCATCTGAGAATACAGGTACAGCAGTGACCTATTGTTCAAATTCATGTGACTGCTGAGGCCTCTGATTGTCCACAGTCGTCATGTGAACAAGCTGCTTCCTGGTCCTGCTGTAACTGGAAGTGTTCAGGACGGAGCAGCAATGGGACTTTGGACAGATGACTGGGGTTTTTTTCTATTAAGGAGCACAGGTTAGAACCATAGGGGTTGTCGGTTTCAAATATTGTCTTCCATTATTTCTAAAAAGCCATCCCTGTCTTGTACTCTTGCGTAGTGGCGAATTTGGGCCATTCCTTGAAATTGTCGCTGTGCAGCAAGGTGCACAGCATCATCGACACAAAGAGCAGCTGTTATGGCCAGGGACAGTAAATGTCTTTCACACCCTCTGTATCAATGTTTTGCGCAGGAGCAGAGGTGATGCAACACAGCAATGAGGCCAGATCCTACTGACACCTCCATGATTTTGTCCATCTGGTTCCCACACCAGGAGGTTATCCATCTCCTCCACATCCTCTTCAATGGACATTCTCTTGTTGCTAAAAAAATAGTCCAGAGCATTGCTTCCACTCCACCTCCCTATTTTCATATGTGTAAACTGAAGCGTATTCATGCTGTCGTACCACTGAGGAGTCAGCATGAGAGAAGACACACAGTTGCTTATGTGAAGGCCCTGCGAAGAGATCACCAGATCTGTGAGTAGGGACAACAGTGGTCTCAACGATGTCTTCCCCTGATATTTATATTAGAACAAATAATCATGCTGATGTACAAGAGGTGGTGGAAGAACAGCTTCCACATTTTGCTCGCTGCTCTGTAGGGACCTACACAGATGAAGTTGGAGGATAAAGTGGAGGAAGATGAGCAGCTATGACTAGAGAAGGAGGAGGAGTAGTTGGTGGTGCAGGGGGACATGGAATTTTCCCATGCACAGCTAAGGGACAAGGCTGACGCTTATTATAACAGACATGTTGATGATGATGACACTTTCCATGACCAACCAACTCTCAGTGTGGACTGGAGCCTGAAACAACAGTTTCCTTGGGCACATTGGCAAGCTGCATGCTTTGTTGCTTACGTGTTGGCAAATATATTGTTAGCATCAACCAAAGTGATAACTACTGGATAGCCATGGTTTTAGACCCTCCCTATCAAAGCAAAATGGGGGAATAATTTCCTGATACCAAAAAGGATTCAAAATTGTTGCATTACCAGGACATGCTCTGTACCTAGCTTGCCACAGATTTTGTTGAGCATCATGGCTGTCCCCCACATGTCTGACCACGAGGCCCCTCTCCTACTCCTGCTGAGTCACCTACCTTCTGCAATCTCCTAGTGCTACCACTACAACAAGTAGTAGAAGCCACAGCAGGAATGCAGATACGCACTACCTGAAAAACAAGGGTTAGTCATACCTGGACTAGGCCCTTTCTCTGGAGCATACCCTATTCTCTTACCCCATGGACTTGTGGGGGCTGATTGGAACAGTGACTGGAACTGATCCAGTTTGCTATCAGTGTAGTGTCATGTCCAATCTCTCTCAGTGAACAGTGTACTGTCAGAAAGGCATTATGTTAGGTAGCGTCATCACAACGAAGCAGACAAAATTGTGTTCCAGAAGTGTATCTGTGGATCGGTGAGGATTTTCACACACATACACTTCTGGCTGATGCCAATCAATAGAGCTGCCATTGTAGACAGTGGCTATTTATCACGGCCCAGTGATGCCACTGCTGCTGTCTGTCCATCATTTTTCATACTGTACTGCTACTGCTGCTGCCAAAGCTGCTGCTCCACATACTGCTACTACTACTACCCCTATGCAGTCTCAGATGTCCTCCCATATGCTTGAGGTTCCATACTATGCTGCTACTTTCGAAAAAAGTGAGAATTTTTGGACCTCTTGCAAAATTGTTTCTAGTTATTTAAATGTTATTTAATGTTCTAATTTATTGTACTACCCAGTAAAGTTTTGTATGGATACGTCAGGGACCAGGGTTAACAATCCTGATGCCCCCCTTGTAGAAAGTTAGGCAATGGACTTAGGTCCTCCCCTTGTTCATTCTAGTGTTAGCTGAGGAAGTAAGAGAAGCTGCATGTGCTCACTCCTTGGAACTTTGCATCAAGAAATCCATATCTACTTTACAGAACTTTAGAAATAAAAGAAAGAACTAGAAGGTCCAGAATCTGCATGGCTGTGCATTTGATTTGGTCATTAAAGTATTTGCGGTCTAAGGTTAATAAAAGACTTCACTGCAGTGAGAGGGACATTGCTAAAACACTCTTCTACACTTTCCCAGATGCTGGCCAGAAGTATGTGGATTCTGTACCCCTCAGCCTAAGAATTACAGACATGTTTGCAAGAACCTTATTGTCAGTCTTAGATTCTGCAGAGAGAGACTTTGAAGAGATAATGGAAAGGAGTACTACGACCCCCATCCTTGCCTATATCCATACATCGCTATATGGGAAGATTTGCACGGTGAATTGTGTTTGATACTGTTGGATCTACTAAAACTCCCAGTGTGCATTTTAGTATACAGAAACTTGTCTACTTTCTACAATTTACCTGGTTATTGACTTTGGCACCATTTTCCAGCCACAGCACCTATTCTCTTGCCTTGCACCCATGGAACATTCATAACACCAAGGGCACCCCAACTGGCATTAGACAAGAGCCGAACATCAGATTGTGCCCGAAGAAAGAATGCCCACTCCTGTCACTGCCTAGCCCTAGGGAGCATTGGTGTAAGGATTGTCACTATAAAAACTATTGCAGCCAGAGCCACTTCCACCCCCATCCTCTGGGGCTTGCGGCACTTGTTCAGAACAATGCAATGGTTTTTCTGATACTACTATATCTATAAACACAGGCAGGCATTTGCCCCCTTTAAGGCATCATTTTTGGACCACTTGTTCAGAGCAAGCCGCTGCTATTTTCCAGTACTAATGTCTGTGTGTAAACATCGGCAGGCATCTGTCTCGTTAACCCATAATTTTTGGACCGCTTGTTCAGAACAAGACATTGTTTTTTCTGATACTACTGTTTGTGTTTAAACATGGGCAGTAATTTTTCCACAATAAGAGACAATTTTTAGAATGTTTTTATTGCATTTTAAAAAGCATAGCAAATCCAACAGTGCAGTGTGTGTTTAAAAAGGCTGATTGTTAACACCATTAACCATGAGTTTATTCTTTGCATTTATGTCACTGTCACTCTGACATTACTAATGCTGTCAAGCATTAAAGAGCTTAAAAGAGGAAAGCCAGAATGAGAGAAAGAAATTATTAAAAAGTATTAAAAAAACTGAGAAAGACAAGAGAAAAAGAAAGGAGTCATAGGAGACATTAGAGTGTCATTGACAAATTTTCAGGCCAATCAGAGCACTTTCAATTTTGGTTGCATTTATTTGTACCTGAATCAAATCTTCCAACTGATAAGTTAGTATCAGACCTGAGACAGATTTCAAGAAATCTGCTTGGGTCCAACAATCTTTTGTCAAGTCTATATGAAAGAAGCCTTGTGTGAAACATTTAATCTCCAATTGTCTCGTGCCATAACACAGCACAGCAGAATATGACTGAATACTTAGGAAAACAATAAAAAAATAAAGGATAACAATATATTACAATAATGATAGAGCTAGGGGCATATGAGCCACCACAGCAATTACTTGGCCCATAAATTTCAGCGACCTGACAAAATTTGTGTTGAAAGAGCATAATATTTTCTTGTGTGATCAGCAAGAGGTACGGTATATGAAACACTTCCTCTAGACATGCTGGATGTGTGCAGACGGAGAAGAGGTTTTATTCAGACATTGCTGAATAGAAATACTTGTATTTGGCTCCAGTTTGTCAATCATCTGCACCCGTTATAAATGGATCCGGTTGTATTATCTTTAACATAGCCAAGGCAGATCCGTCATGAAAGTCATTGGGGGACAGATCCGTTTTCTATTGTGTCAGATAGTGTCAGAGAAAACAGGTCCGTCTCCATTGACTTGCATTGTGGGTCATGACGGATCTATCTTGCTCCGCATCTCATGATTTCTCTCAGGTATGAGAATGCAACCAAACGTAACGGAATGCATTTTGGAACATTCCGTTCTGTTCAGTTAAGTTTTGTCCCCATTAATAACGGAAACGGAAGCGTTTGTTTCCGGTATTGAGAGTGAGACCTTATGACAGATCCTAATACCGCTAGTGTGAAAGCAGCTTTAAACAAGTAAAGTATAGTACATTGGTGAATGCACGGTTACTCTGTTGTGGTTGTTTAATTTGTTTTCCATTTAATTTTTTATCAAATCTCACGAAGACACACAAATGAAAGCCAGCAGAAAATAAGTAGTTACAGCAAGGACAACACTAGAACCTGGAGAGGTGAGTAACCACTGGACTCCAGGTATGCAAAATTAACCCTTAGGATACATTTACACAAAAGTGAAAAAAATGTAAAATATGGATAAACTGTCATTTTTTCCATAGCCATTTTGCAACTATTTTCTCTCTGTCTATCCATTTTGAATGTCCATTATTGTTTTGTTTTTGTTTAAAAAAAACAAAAAACTGCAGCATCCACAGCATATATTATGCCTCCCCACAATGCCCTCAGTATATATTTTGCCCCCATAGTGCAATCAGTATATATTATGCACCCATAGTGCCTCCAGAATAAATAATGCCCCTTTGTGCCCCCAGTAGTTATAATGGACCCCAGCTGTGTCCCAAGTATAGATAATGCCCGCTTAGTGTCCCAATATCTATGATAGTACTCAAATGTGCCCCTAGTATAGATAATAGCCCCCAGGTTGTGCCCCCAGTGTAGATAATACCCCAAAGTTGTGTCCCTAATATATATAGTTCCAATAAATGTAAAGAAAACTAAAATACATTTTAAAAAAAACTCTCCACTCTTGGGCACACTTGCCTTGCACTGGAGGCAGGAGGACCTAATGTTTCCAGCGTGATCATGTGACATCACAAAAAAGGGAAAGTCAAGTCCTGCATTCTTCACCATTCATGTACTTGTTTTTAATGGCCGTTATGCACTTCTGTCTAAATAGGTGTTAAAAATGGCCAAGTGAATAGCCTCAAAGATGGCAATGTTTCTGAAGATGGCCATGTGACAGCTGTTAAAAAAAACAATTTCATGTCCATTTTTCACTTTCATTTGAATGTACCTTTACCCTGGGTTCACACCTGAGCGTTCTGAAAGGAGCGCTCTGTATGCGCGATTGTACCGGCGTTTACAATCGCGCATACAGAGACAAGCGAACGCCCATTGTCACATGTTCCCGAAAGTCTATGTACGGGAACGCGCGACAAAACGCCCCAAAGAAGCTTAAGAACTTTTTTGAGCGTAGGGCGTTTTTCAGCGCGTTCAAACGCGCTGTAAAACGCTCAAGTGTGAACCAGGGCCATAGGGAAGCATTGGTTTTCATGTGTTGAGCGTTTTACAGCGCATTTGAACGCGCTGTAAAACGCTCAGGTGTGAACCCAGCGTTAAACTGCTCTCTACAAGGAATTTGACCTTAACCAATTCCTTGCCAGAGATCCTTACATTAACCACTTCAATGTTCTAGATCAGTGTTTCCCAACCAGTGTGCCTCCAGCTGTTGCAAAACTACAACTCCCAGCATTCTTGGACAGCCTTTGGCTGTGCGGGCATGCTGGGAGTTGTAGTTTTGCAACAGCTGGAGGCACACTGGTTGGGAAACACTGTTCTAGATCACTTTTTAAGCTGATGTTAACTCTTCACAGCCCTAGACCACCAAATGTACTGAAAATAAAGCTTCCCTGCCTCAGACCATTAACCTCTTCCCTGTCATAGACAACCAGGAATACTGGTTGGATACATAAACCTCCTCACTGCCTTAGTTCACTAAGTATACTTACATTAAACCCTCAGACATATATTGACATCAACCACTTCACTGGCATACACTACAAGGTACACTGAAATTAACCCCTTCAATGTCCTAGACCACCGGGTATATTGACATTAACCACTTCACTGCCTTAAACCACTAGGTATACTGACATTTACCCCAGGGATCCTTGCATTAACTCTTTTACTGCCCAAGACCAACTTGGATTATGTGATTGTTACAGTATGCCTCTTCTGGTGCATCACGAAGTGCATTAAATCAGCTGTATCCCGGCCTGCAGGGAGAGTGTATCTCGGTGTACATCACTGTGCATTGCAGCAACATGTATATCTAGTCCATTGTGGTAGTGAAACAGTTACTGTGACAGTAATAAACAAGGTGGACACCCCAATAACAGCAGGAAAAAAAAAAGTTATTCACCCTAATTTCAGAATCAAGGCCTAAAAGAATCTCCAATGTAGTAAACAATGTGGACACCCCAATAAGAGTAGAACAAGATAGATTATTCACCCCTAATTTGAGAATCCAGGTGTAATAGAATTGCTTATCTATTAAACAAAGTGGACACCCCAATAAGAGTAGAACTAGACAGCTTATTCACCCCAATTTGAAAATCAAGGTGTAATACAATTGCTAATCTATTAAAAAAAGATGGACCCCCAATAACAGTAAAGATAGACAGGTTATTAACCCTCATTTGAGAATCAAGGTCTAATGGAATGGCTTATCTGTGCCCTATACAGGGATTAATGCAAACTGTGCTGTCTCTTATGGATCCCTTCCACTTCAGATTACAGTCCCCGCAGTCTCCCTATGCTCTCCCTACACTGTGTAAAAACTGTCCGTGCAATCTCCCTACACTGTCCCTGCTCTTTCCCTATCCAATATTCCATAATTAAACTTTTAGCAACACTATCCATAGTGCTTGTCCCTAGGTTTTTAAAGGGCTGTGACATCACAGGGGCTGGCGAGCTGCTGATTGGCTATTTGCACGGCATTATGGGTGATCTCCCATTTCTGGGCTTCTTACTTTCACTTTGTAACATTTGTAGCCGCCTTTTTAGGACAAAATTATTCATTACCACGAAGCGTGAAGAAATTCGGCTTTGTTGCGAATCAAATTTTTCCTAAACTTTGGATCAAATTCCACTTTGGATGCTTTGATTCGCTCAACACTAATTATATCCCCAAGATCCAAGAGTGACTTACACATCCACCAGGCAGGCTAATTATTTTGGGGATCATTGATATTAGAAGACATACTGAGTTTTTTTGAAGATTTTTTTAAATTAAATTTTTAAAAAAATCGTGAATTTTACACTTTTACCAATACTGAAAGAAAATTAGAAAGATGTAGACAGCACATTTGTCGGGTTGCGGCTGGATCTTCGCCAGTCTACAGATTCTGCCCTGATCCATCAGAACAATAACCCCCAAAAAATGGATCCCTGTGTGTTGAGTCTTAGCTCTCAATCAGTCAGCATTTGGTCACTAATCCATCAGTATTGCTAAAGAAAAAACAAAAAAACTGACGTGGATCCAAAACAGAGATGACATGTAAATGTAAGTGTTTTGTACCCACTCCTAGTTTTGCCTACCAAATCATAAGCCAATTCTGATGCAAAATAGGGACCATGTCATACAGCCCTTACAGCTGCTACATAGACAGCATCCGTTGTGCGTCTCATTTTTCCTTCTTTCTGACAGACCAGAAGATGGGTCAAATAAATGATGTCAACCAGGCCAAAAAGGCAAAATAGTGGCCCAGTCATGGAGTGGGGAGGATGGGAACAGTATGTCCACAGAGTGGCCAAATGACAGGTGAGGTGGCTTTATATATACAAATAGACAGCACTCCAAAGTTGAAGCTGAAGTAATTAATTATTTTATTCAGCTGGCTTCCACGCTTATGCTCCTCATACCGGACCTGATCAAGGGCTATATATAGCCCGAAACGTTGCCTGAAATTATGTCCGGCTGAATAAAATCATTAATTACTTCACCTTCAACTTTGGAGTGCTGTCTATTTGTATATATAAAGACGAAGTAGTTCCCGAGGTGGAGTTGGGGACCAATCCAGACGTGCACCCTGTGAAAACCAGTGATAGATGAGTGCTGCGTTCATTTGAATCTTAACACTATAGTGGTGAGGTGTCAACAGCATGAGGAGACCACAGAGTGGCCCAGTGACATAGTGTTTATAGAGGAGGTTGTTACAGACGTGACAATGCCAAATATGACTAATTTTTTTCGGTATGAGATGATGGTCTGATTGGTACTATTGTAGGGTGCATATGACTTTTTGATCGCTTGGTATTACACTTTTTGTGATGTAGGGTGACATAAAATGTTTTTTATATACCATTTTTATTTTTATTTTTTTACGGTTTTTACCTGAGGGGTTAGGTCATGTGATATTTTTAAAGAGCAGGTTGTTATGGATGTGGCAATACCTAATATGTATAATTTTTTATTTATTTAAGTTTTACACAACAATATCATTTTTTAAACAAAAAAAATCATGTTTTAGTGTCGCCATAGTCTGAGAGCCATAGTTTTTTTATTTTTTGGGCGATTGTCTAAGGAAGGGTACAATTTTTCCAGATGAGATGACGGTTTGATTGGCACTATGTTGGGGTGCATATGACTTTTTGATTGCTTGCAATTACACTTTTTGTGATGCAAGGTGACCAAAAAATGGCTTTTTTTTAAACCGTTTTTATTTTACATTTTTTACGGTGTTCACCTTAAGGGTTAGGTCATATGGTATTTTTATACAGCAGGTTGTTACGGACACGGCGGTACCTAATATGTATACTTAAAAAATAAAAAGATTTACATTTAACACAATACAAGCATTTTTCAAACAAAAAAAATCATGTTTTAGTGCTTCATAGTCTTTTTATTTTGGCCGATTGTCTTAGGTAGATGCTCATTTTTTGTGGGATGAGGTTACGGTTAGATTGGTACTATTTTGGGGGACATTTTAATCGCTTGGTGTGACAAAGGTGACCAAAAAAATCATTTTTTTTAGCACAGTTTTTATTTTATTTTTTTGACGGTGTTCATCTGAGGGGTTAGGTCATGTAATATTTTTATAGAGCCGGTTGTTATGGAAGCGGCAATACCAAATATGTTTTTCAATTTTTTTATTTTTATTTACATATTTTTTTTTTTATGTGTTTTATTTTGGGAAAGGTTTTTTTTTTACTTGAAACTTTATTTTTATTTTTTTATTATGGAAAACAATGTTGTTGTTATTGTTAAATTTTTTTGCATTTTTTTTGTCCCACTCTGGGACTTCAACTTCTTGGGGTCTGATCCTCTTTACAATACACTTACAGCTTCCTGTCTGAGATCCAGGGGGCTGGATCTCACAGGCTCTCACGGAAAGCAGCCACAATGCCTAAGGAAGGCATCGGGCTGCCTTTCCTGCCATCGGGTCCCAGTCACAGCATCACGGGGCCCCTATGGCCACCCTGGACCCGGCAGGATACCGCACGTGCCGTGGGCGGCATTGACCCGGCAGTGCAAGGGTTAATGCGCTGGCATCAGTGTTTCCACCGATGCCGGCGCATACAACAGGGGTCTGGCTATCAGTGACTGCTTAACCCCTGCCTCTGATCGGGCGGGGGCAGCACCTGCCCCTGCCCAATACGCCCGCCGTACATGTGCGGGTCCTTAAGGGGTTAAAAACAGGTATAAGTGCAGGGAAAAGGCGACATCAACCGGAGGAAACACAATGGGAATAGTTCATATCTGTCCACAAAATAGAGTGCAAGTGCCGAAACGCGCGTCGGGGCTGGCGCCATCCTGGAGGTGACACATCATGGGTAATTGATTCTTGTACTGGTCATACACTATTTTGTTATATGTAGCACTTGCACTTTACTCTATTTTGAAAACATCATTTTGTGGACGGATATGAACTATTCCCATTGTGTCTCCTCCTGTTGATGTCGCCTTTTCCTTTCACTTATACCTGTTTTAAATCATGTCAATATTTATTTGTATTGAATCAACAAACATTGAAACTGTTTTCAAGCCATCTGGCAATTTAAATGTAGGTTTTATAGTGTTGAGTTAGCAGCAGCATGAGGAGACCAGGGTGGTGATGTGGCAGCAGCATGAGGAGACCACAAAGTGGCCCAGTGACAGAGTGGTGATGTGGCAGCAGCATGAGGAGACCACAGAGTGGCCCAGTGACATAGTGTTGAGGTGGCAGCAGCATGAGGAGACCACAGAGTGGTCCAGTGATATAGTGTTAAGTTAGCAGCAGCCTGAGGAGACCACAGAGTGTTGATGTAGCAGCAGCATGAGGAGACCACAGAGTGGCGAAGTGACAGAGTGGTGAGGTGACAGCAGCATGAGGAGACCACAGAGTGGTAAGGTGGCAGCAGCATGAGTGGACCACAGAGTGGCCCAGTGACATAGTGGTGAAGTCTCAGCAGCATGAGGAGACCACAGACTGGTGAGGTGGCAGCAGCATGGGGAGACCACAGAGTGGCCTAGTGACATAGTGTTAAGTTAGCAGCAGCATGGGGAGACCACAGAGTGGTAAGGTGGCAGCAGCATGAGGAGACCACAGAGTGGCCCAGTAACATAGTGGTGAGGTGTCAGCAGCATGAGGAGACCACAGAGTGGTGAGGTGGCAGCAGCATGAGGAGACCACAGAGTGGCCCAGTGACAGAGTGGTGAAGTGACAGCAGCATGGGAAGATAGAGTGGTGAGGTGGCAGCAGCATGAGGAGACCACAGAGTGGCCAAGTGACATGGTGGTGAGGTGGCAGCAGCATGAGGAGACCACAGAGTGGTTATGTGGCAGCAGCATGAGGAGACCACAGAGTATCTTTCCTACCAATACACCCCTGCAAATGGCTCTAGTACAATGTAACTTCACCGCTGAATGGCAATTAAGACATATATTTCTTTTTTCTGATTAATAAACCCCCCCCCCAAAAAAAAATATCACAATTCACCTCAGAACGGACAATAGGAAGTAGTTTTATTTCCCTTCAATACACCCTGTAAATGGCTGTAGTATAATGTAACTTAACCGCAGAATGGCAATTAAGACGTATTCTTTTTCCTAGTAATACACCCCCAAAAAAATAACAATTACAATTCACCTAAGAACGGCTAAAGTGACGTATGTATTTTTCCTTTTAATACACCACGTAAATGGCTGTAGTACAATGTAACTTCACCGCTGAACAGCAATTATGACATATATTTTTTCAATTTTTTTTCCTATTGATACATTCCCAAAAAAAAGATATTTAACAATTACAATTCATCGCAGAACTGCTAATGGGACGTACGTATCTTTCCTATTAATACACCCCGTAAGTGGCTGTAGTACAATGTAACTTCACCGCTGAACGGCAATTAAGACATATATTTTTACCCTATTAATACACCCCCAAAAAATCAACGCAGAACGGCTAATAGGACGTATGTATCTTTCCTATTAATACATCCCGTAAATGGCTGTATCACACAGAACTTGCGACCGAATCATAAGCAAGGTTTGCTGGAATTAGTCATGTATCATATAGTGCAAACAACCTAAAAGCAGCAGTATAACTGCAATTTGGATCCCCAATTAGTGCAGCAAGGTGTAATAGAATTGCTCCTATTACCCAGGCTGTACACTCTCCGATTGCAACCTGTTCTCCTTTTATAGTGTAGATGATACTTCCCCATCCTTTCCCTACATCTTGAATAATCTCAGCAGAATTTCAGCACAATGAAGTCTTTTCTACCACTGTCCCTAGCACCTGCTGACATCTCTCCCTGCACTAAGCACACTGGAAAATGGAAGAATCCAAGATGGCTGAGGCTATTTATAGGGCTGTGACATCACAGGGGCTGGCTGGCTGCTGATTGGCTGCGTGCATGGCATTATGGGTAATTCCTCGTTCCCAGAGTTCTTTGCTCCATGTCCTAACACGTGCAGCAGCCATTTTAAAAATGCAATTCGTTACCACGAAGCATGAGGAAATTTAGCTTTGGTGGGGATAAAAATTTTCCTGAAATTTTGATCAAATTCCATTTCGTTAACTTCGATTTGCTCATCTCTAATATTGAGGAGTGAGGAAGTGCGTCCTATTGCACCTGCTCCAAAGACCCTAGGGACCAGAGACCCAGTTAATCTGTGAGATCACTGCTCCAGAGAGACTGCAAGAATACAGAACTAGGGATATCTTCAAAGCTACAACATTTACAGTCAGCAGCATAACCAGCAACCGTAGCTATCAAGACCGTGCTGCAGGTGAGGGACTATAGCTCAGATACCCATCACTTAGATTACCTCCAGGCCAGATCAGCTTAAAAGCCTGCATTACACTGCTGTTAGCCATAAGTTCAGAAAAGAGACATCAGCAAGATAGCATACCAGAGGTATCATTATCTGTCACTTTGCCAGCCTAATCACCTGGGAAGAGAAATTGCACTGTGTAAAATCTACTG
Organism: Bufo gargarizans; assembly: GCF_014858855.1. Taxonomy (NCBI): domain Eukaryota; kingdom Metazoa; phylum Chordata; class Amphibia; order Anura; family Bufonidae; genus Bufo; species Bufo gargarizans. Next base: position 659,485,921 of record NC_058080.1, on the reverse strand, counting down.
CTGGATGTACTACAACGCATATTTTTCACTTAGTAAATACAGACTTTTATTCTTTTACTTCTGACCTTTTCACTGCACCGATCCCAAGGAAGCAACGGCCTGAGGGAGTACACCGTGACACATCTTCAGTAGGGCCACTACCTCTCTCATCCTCTGCACTAGTTCCTCAGTGGCTCTGTGCATAATCCATTTGACCAACTGAAGTGAATCTATCCTTGTAGTATAGGTTTGAATAGTGTTTTTTTGAATATTCAAATGTAAACCCTCAACAGAATGTCCTAAAATCAGCTTTAGGGTCCATTCACACGTCCGTTTTTTCTTTCCTGATCTGTTCCGTTTTTTCAGGAACAGATCAGGACCAGATCTGGACCCATTCATTTTCAATGGGTCCTGGAAAAAATCGGACAGCACAATGTGTGCTGTCCGTTTCCGTTGTTCCGTTCCGCATGTCCGTTTAAATATAAAACATGTCCTATTCTTGTCCTGAAAAATCGGATCCTGGTACAATACAAAGTCAATGGATCCGCAAAAAACGGATGACATTCGGATGTCATTCCGTATGTCATCCGTTTTTTGCGGATTCCGTTCCTGGAAACACATAACAAATTTATTTTTTATTTTTTTTTTTCAATTTTTTTTCAAAGAAATCCAAACAACTTTATTTGATTATTGAAATGTATACATGTTCCCGTTTTTTGCGGATCCGCAAAAAATGGATGATATACGGATGACATACGGAAACATTTTCAGGAACAACGGATCCGCAAAAAACGGACCGTTTTTCAGGATGAAAAAAAACAGGACGTGTGAATGGACCCTTAGAGGGGAGGCCAGAGAGTAGGATTGTAGTCTATGCAGGATATGATAAGGCCATGACTTCTACTGGAGAATGTTGTGGGCATGCTCTGTGTCATGTAGGGCAGACACTGTACAGAGAGGCGAATGAAGTGAGTTTTCCCCGTCACCTATTGTCAGTGGTGTGATCCTGTCTCCATATGTTACCTTTCACTGCAATCTTGCCCTCTGAAGATAATGTAATAACCGCTGAGAGGTTCAGTTTATTTTAAGGGCGCGGTGTGAACCCAGAAATATTCCATGTTTAACAGAAAAACTTGATGTAAACAATAGATAACTTTTATGACAGCAGATTCCCTTTGTTATCAGTTTTTTTCCACAGTATATTTGCTTTTGCACAACGTTTTATATGTTTTATGTGCTATGCATTTTTATAGGCCCAACCTACTGGCCACGCAGTGAGCATATTCTCTCTCCTAGGCTAGCAGATTGTTTGCATACAAGGTATAACGTCCTGTAGACAAATAACATAGAGGATGGTACCTTTTGACTGGTCCCCTTTGATATACCCCTCCTTATTTTATTAGACCTGTTTATCAGTTAGGACCTGAATCTACTTGTGAACTCGGAGCAGGTTCTCCGAAAATGCTTGCAGAAAATAGCTGCAATAAATTTGGGTTTCAAAGCTCTGAGCTTATGATCCTTAGCAATATTGATTTATAGAAGGGAATCATTATTTCCACAAACTTTTTAAGCTTCATACATCTGGATTTGTGAAGAATAGATTTCCTGTCCTATTGTGATTTAAACTGCAAAATTCATTTAGAAAGGTGATGAAGAGTGAACGGTGAGTGGGCGATGTTCCCCCGGAAAGTATGCCGTGTGCTGAGGTATAGCATTATAATTGCCTATTCCAGCTGCCGAGTGAAAAGGACAATTCCAGTAACTGTAAATAATTGGAGAGCAATATTTCTATACTAACTATTGGAAACCTGGCAAAAAAAATAATAATATACAAAAGTCCAGTATTTTTGTTTTACCCAAACTAATATGATCTTATCTGGCTAATACTATAATAAATATTTATGTATAATATGTATGATCATGATACATATTACAAAGCCAGTCTATCACCAGAAGATTCACTGGTAAACCAGGCAGAATGCTTTGTACAGCTAGCTCAGCTGAATGTAGTGATGCCATTCACTTATTGATCTGCTGCTTCATTCTGGAGAAAAATGACTTGTATTCCATATGCAAATGAGCAGTTAAGTGCACTGAGGGCGGACCCAAGTCACTCTGTGCACCTTTGCTCCTTCTGCAGGAGAGGAAATGGGGGCACAGAAAGTCTTGGGTCCTGCCTTGGTTCACATAACTGCTGATTTGCCTATGTAAAATACGTCTAAAGTTGATCAAAATGGACTATTTCAACCAAAACAATTTTTATTGGTGAAATTTAACAACAAATGATCATTTTAGCCAACTGATCACAAATTGCCATTGTCTGAAAAGTAGTAGTTGGCTGTGTAATTCTCATCAGACGAAAGATCAATGGTGGAAAGAACGTTTCTTAGAAAGATCTTTCATCAATTGTTTATTCTCTTTATGTTTCCAGTTTGAACAACTAGAACGGCCAATATGAACTAAAATGTGTATTACTGGGAAATTGTCATTCACCAGATATTGCTATTCAGCCATCAACCTACTTTTATCCGATGTGTATGGACACCTTTAGATCAAGCAGGCAATTGGTTTAGCACATACCAGGAAAAGCTAACCATGGGAGATCAGAAGAATATAGCCCAGTCCCTCAATGATTTCCTTGGAAGAATTATGTGGAGTTAGGAGGAGGTGGACTGTTGCTTATATACTGTAGCTTTTTTTCTTATTTAGTCCCAGTGGCTATATAAAAAAAAAACACAGCAAAACTTCAAAATGTGAACTTGGTCATTCACTTTGACTTTCTATGGAATAAACTACAGTCTTGTCAACTAAACCTCATAGCTCCATCAATCTATCAACAATAAAATAAGCAACAAGTAATAAGTCTAAAAACATAAGCACATACTAATGCGTTTAAAAGCTGTGTAATGCCAAAGATAACTGCAACACATAAAACCATATAATTTTTCTTCCTATAATGTTTCTTTGCTGGAAAACCATAAACAGTTTTAAAATATGGGACTTTTTCTTGACCTTGAACTCTGGCAATGGGATATGATATTCCTGCCATGTACAAATATAAGCAAAATTGCTCCATAAATCTTCTAGGACCACTGGAAATAACTCAGGAGAAAGAATAAAGTTGGAAGGAATCACAAATACAAGTGGTATTGTACTGGAAATAACTGCCTCACAATAAGGCCTCATGCACACGACCGTATGTATTTTGAGGTCCGCAAAAGGTGGATCCGAAAAGTGCGGATACAGGCTGTGTGCATCTCACACTTTCCTCAGTCCCTATTATAGAAATGCCAGGACATGTTCTATAATCGGCGGAAAGGCCCCATGGATGCGGACAGCACATCGATGAAATCCCTATGCTGTGGCATCACCATGATATCTCTGTGCTGTGACATCACTTTGTTATCCCCGTGCATTACGGAAAAACACAGGGCACTAAGTGACGAGCAAAAGAATCACAACTTTCACATTTTATGAACTTGCTGCTTACATTGGTCATGCTGTACATTGTGCTGTGGAACACTTTAGATACATGTAATTACAATGCTTGAAAACATATTGATATAATTCAGGCATGCTCAACCTGCGGCCCTCCAGCTGTTGCAAAACTACAACTCCCAGCATGCCCGAACAGCCTACAGCAGGGCATTGTGGTAGTTGTAGTTTTACAACAGCTGGAGGGCTGCAGGTTGAGCATGCCTGATATAGATAGTATTCTGCCAGCTCGTCAGTGCTATACTTCCACAAGTATTCTGCTACACAAAACTTACAAATCCAGCTGGTTACTAGAAATATACAACCTAAGAACCATGGACTTTTGAATGGGGCTTCTGTAATAACCAGTCTGTCTTAAATTAGCGCTTCAAAGGCAGTCTTGCATGTCTAGTACTGAAGAAAGAAAAGCATGGATAGTGCTACTGCATGCACCATACTGAGTTTTGCAAAGAGGCAAATCTCTCAGAAGCACTTTTGGCAATTGTCTTATAGGGAGCCGCAAACCGCTGATCCAACAGCAAACTTCTACAGTGATTAGAACTGTAAAGATATTTTAGGGCTAAATGTATCCCTATTTAGTGCTACTGGATACAAGCACAAAAGATCTTTAATAATGATGTATACTATTGCAGTAACCCAGTGGGGTACTGCAAATGGTTAACTAGTGTAACTCAATGTTTGCCGAGTTGAAAGATCTAATTTTTTGTTATAATACGTTTCTTTCTATACACTGTGTACATTCATTGAAATATATGGACAACGTAGGGTTAACTTTGGCAGAATGCATAGGTTACCAGGGAGATGGACCTGGTCTTCCCCCTTGTTAGAGAGTGTGAATGTAGCAGACTAAGAGAAGTACAAACTCCTGAGAGCTAGGCCCAAGTCTGAAGAACCTCTGTTTGTGAGACTACAGCTGGGAACAAGGCGGAAAGACACGCGTTAACCACCAGTGTGAGAGCGGGAATCTGAACCACAAGGATATAATGTAAGAAAAAGTCATCCGAGAGCTGGCTGGAGTGACCAGGCATCCTACCAATGCAACGTATGAAATTGGTGTCAGGCATCTCTGGTAAGATATTGCTCTAAGCCAGGGAGAAATCATGTAGTGGTCACCTGTGGGTGAGAACTATAGAGAGGAAGTGTCCAGTTCTTTAATCTGATGAGTGGTGATATAGTCAATATTATCTCTCCAAGGGTACCAGATTTTCAGGTACTTATGATGCGAGCGTGTTTCCCAATGCGACAACTCTTCTAGTCTGGCTAAAGCTTCTACTTTACCTTTCCACTGGGATATTGACGGTGGGGTAGTAGACTTCCAATTGTGGGCAATTAGAAGTCTGACTGCTGCCAGGAGGATATTCAAAAGTGACTGTTTAAGGTTGGCTAAAGGGTGTGTAAGTAGAGACAGGAGGGCTGTCTTGGGGCAAGTAGGGAGTGAATCTTTGTTTAATCCCAATATGACTCTAATTAAGTTAAAGATTTTATCCCAATACGTCTGAATATATGGGCATGACCACCAAATGTGTAGGAAGGAGCCTTTCTCAACTAGGCATCTCCAACACCTGTCAGAAGAGCTACTATACATCATACTCAATCTTACTGGGGTTAAATACCACCTGGTGAGTACTTTGTATGCATTCTCTTGTATTGTGACACATCTAGAAGACAATCTAGGTGCGCTCAACAATGCACTCTTATCCTCTGCTGAGAATTTTAAGTTTAAATCCCTTTCCCATTCCTTTAAGAAATATAAGGAGGGGGGTAGTTCCAGTAGTAGCAGATTCTTAGAGACAGTGGAGATTATTTTTGTAGGGTAGAGAGTTTGTCAGACTAGTTTTTCAAACCAGGATAATGTTGAATTTGTTCCCATTTTCTTAATGATGGGGCTCACAGAATTTTTCAGACAAGAGTATTGCACCTGACTGAAATTGAGTAATTGGAACGTCTTTATTATGTTTGTAGCCCTTAGAAGGGTACCTTCACTATCTAGGAGTTCCTCTATAGGAAGTGTGGAGTTTCGTATTTGTGTAGGTAAGATTTTAAAACTCTCCGCGTTTAGACTAAGGCAATCCTTGATGTTTATGAGGGGGAAGGGCATACAATTACTTCTCACTTCTGGGATGCTCCATATTGACAGAGTGGTTAATATGAGTGGGTTATCTGTGATCCGGGATGTGGCTTTCCCTGTTTCAGACATTAGTAGAGGTCTGATCGGGCAACCTATCAATCTTTCTTCCAAGGGGATCCAGAGCTTGTGTTTAGGCTGTCTCAATAGGTCAATGATCCTATTGATGTGTACCGCTCTGTGGTATCTTGTGATGGAAGGGAAACCAATTCCTCCTTTAACAAAGGGCAGCAGTAAAATCTTGTTAGAGATTCTGGGTTTTTTGTTTCCCCAGATGTAGGATGAACAGATCTTTCTAAAAGAATTGAAAAAGCTACTAGGTAATTTTATTGGTAGGACTTTGGTAGGTGATTTTAGGCACTATAAGGGAATTAAAAATATTGCGCCTACCTAACCAGGAAATGAAGGAGGGAGACCACGAGTTTAAAATATCAGGTATTGTTCTGAGCAGAGGTGGAAAATTAGCCTCATATAATTTAGCTAAGTCAGATGTAATGTTTATGCCTAGGAATTTCATTTTAACCACTTCACGACTGCCCATTGACTATAAACATCAGTGACAGCAGGGTATCCCAGAGAGAAGGCATGAACAGTTCCCAGGTGTCCCTGCCTTCTGGATGGCTGTATACACAGCGCTCAACGGTTCCACATCCAACGGTCAGCACCGCAAAAAAGTAGTGCATGCACTACTCTTTTGCATTGGAGAGGCATGGAGAGAAACCCACGGAAGCACTATGGAGTGCCTCCGTTCCGCACCGCACCTTCAAGTGAATGGGTCCACATCTGTGATGCGGTGCACAAACGGCCATTGCCTGTATATTTTAGATTAAATAGACTAGTGCAAGTGTAACACCTCAGAGTAGTATTACCACTTCTGCACCTTGCTACTATCTTTTATGGTCTAACCTGTATGTCACCTATATATATATATATATATATATATATATATATATGTATTTCCAGGTTCTCCACAATGTACATTCCTATTTTGTTATGTAACTGTTCATGTAATGTGCACGGTTTACCAGCAGGTGGCAGCAAACATGGCAGAGCTACAGGCATATAGAATGGAGCTTTCCATTCTATTCTAACCCCCCTCTGTGGAGGAGTGGGTGAGTCCCACTTCCTGCAGGAAGGGTGGGGACCAGTTAGAGGTCAGTCCTAGCTTACCCCAGCTAGGGGTAGCAAGTGCTGGGCACCTCGTTGCTGGACATGCTCAGGCCAAGCAAAGCCAATTCAGCTAGAGCACCTTCAGCTCTGCTTGATATGGAGGCCACAGCCTAGAGCCTCAGGAGCCAGGAGGAAAAATTCCCTGGTATAATCTAGAGTCAGACTACAGAGATAAGTTGCAGCATAGAGAAGAAGCAAAGATTCTATTTAAGCCTGTCAGTACAGCAGAGCCAGAGAGCAACAGATGTAGCAGAGATGAGTTTGACATTCCAGAGTTTTAATGCCAAAGCCTGCTGGAACCAAGATAAAGTCTGTAAACTGTTTGGAGAAACGTTTATGCAAAGTAAAGCTGCTTTTCAACTTCATCACAAGGTCTGTACTCAATTTATTCTTCATCCCTCAATTACTACCCTTTATTTTTCTGCTTCGGAGCCATCGCCTGGGGTCCAAGTAGTATCCAGGTAGGAGCACTGTGACACAAGTACAGATTAAGGGACATTGTAGGCCACCCTATACCACTCGGCCATTCCTACACCTGGGTACCCCAATTCCCCTAATAGGGCCCCAGGGATCGGCCCGTTGCGACTGGTGTCACGAGCACCAGGGACCCTGCCTCCACGGCACCTTAAGCCCACACCACCAAGGGCACCTCAACCACCATCTGGCGGGAGTCCCTGAACAACAGAGTGTGCCCCGAATGAACTGGTGCCGTCCTTCCCTTCACTGCGCGCTAGCCCATGGAGCACTACTAACCGGAAGTCAAACTGCTACAAGCCCCTGACTCTGGCCCGTTCGCTGCACAAGGTACTTATTACATCTTTTTATTTTAGCTATTTTGTGCATGAAAAATTGTGACTATTGGCTGTAAATTGTGTGATACACCTTCTGACACATCTATTGCATACGATGAATATGTTCCTTTTTCTAAGATTTTACCACCCTGACGGCTGCTACAGTGACCCGAATATCCTTATAGGATTGTGTGAAGACAGGCTATCTATGCCATGCTTAATAAGGGTTAATAAGCAGAGAAGGGCCTGGGTGCTAGCATGTGTGTTTTGTATGAATGTTGGGAAAATACCTATAATTCTTTAATTTTGATGTGAGAATTCTCACCTTTCCTGTGGCTGTCCCATTCTTGTTTTTGTGTTATTTGTTTCCTGAAATGCATGGATATTTTCTTTAAGTTTAGTTACCTTTTCTGTATATTACATCAAATATTCTGAGTTACAGCCTGCAATATACTGTGCAGTCCAGAGCTGCATTCACAGTTCTCCAGGCTTCAGAGCTGAAGTTTCCACAGAGCATCCTCTCATACTTTGAAATCAGTTGAGTATCATCTTTACATTAGGAAGAAAGTACAGTAGAAAGAGAAACTATTCTTGAACTGTTTTTATTATGCATGTGTGTTCCTATAAATTTGGCAGCTATGGCTGATTGCACCTTGTGAAATATCTCAAGAAGACCACTATGATCTTCTTCATTGAGTTTTCTATTGAAGCTGAAGAACATCTGGAAACTCAAAGCTAGACATAATTGATATAGGGTACAAGTGATCCCAGAACTTTGAAATCACTCATCCCCACTCTAAATTTACACAACATGAATTCCCATTACTGTACAGAACACCCGTGTCCATCAACTGCTGGAGATGTCAAACTCTCTCATCACTATTATCACTCACTAGATGCTACAAGCTGACTCTGCAAGCTGAAATAACAGCTGAATATTTGCACTACGCATGAAATAAAATAAGTTACGGTGGTAGTTTACATTTTTAGATACTTGCCTCCATGTATGACAGACACGACAAAAGAAAATGTAAAAGCCACATGGTCTCCAGAATCTCAAAGTATTTCAGTGAATGACATCACATGAGTATGTATTGATGGCCTATGTGCCTAAAAGCCAGCAAATGGAGAGAGACTTTTGCATTGGTCCAATATTGGGCCGATTATCGTATGAAATCTCATTCCCAATAATTTCCCTGTGTAAAGGTGCCACCCGTCATCCAATAAACTAGTCAACGCTTGTTCCTCAGGTTAAACCATCGATGATGGCACCTAAATCATTGTTTCTGGGCAGAAGATTGTTCTATGTAAACAGGAATCTTCTGCCCAGAAACAATGAATCTCTATGGTAGGGATGGCCAACCTGAGGCTCTCCAGCTGTTGCAAAACTACAACTCCCAGCATGCCCAGACTGCCTACAGCTATCGGCCTACAGCAGGGCATGGTGGGAGTTGTAGTTTTACAACAGCTGGAGAGCTGCAGGTTGGCCATGCCTGCTCTAGGGGAATGAGCGAACACAGTAGTGATTGCGTGTCACCATACAGAGAAGAGCATTGCTGCATGGAAGTGAAGCTCTCATCTCCTCAGATGAGCAGGCAATTATCATGACTGAATGGTCACTTCTAATAATCACCAGCTTTTATGACCTGTGTAAAGAGGCCTTAAAGGGGTAATCCCATCACAGACAATGGGGGCATATTGCTAGGATATGCCCCCATTGTTTGATAGGTGGGGGTCCCACCTTTGGAACCCGCAACTACAATTATAATGGAGCGGGGAAATGAACGGAGGGCACACTGCGCTGGCTTGGCTATTTCTGTCTGCCCCATAGAAATGAATAGGAGCAGGGGCCGCGCATGCGCAGTGCCCTCCCATTCACTTCTATGGGAGAAGCGGGGAGCAGCGGGGAGCTGCGCTTAGTGGTGGACGGACCCCGGGAAAACCGGGGTCCGCCAGCCACAGCTCTCCCCACTCTGTTCTCGTTGTAGGTATGGGTCCCAGAGGTGGGACCCGCACCTTTCAGATAATAGGGGCATATCCTAGCAATATGCCCCCATTGTCTGTGATAGGAAAACCCCTTTAACTCTGCAGTGAAGAAACTGATAAAAACTCCTTGATAAATATCAAAAGTATGAAAACTCCTTTTAAAACCTTAGGCTTCTTTCACATCAGCTTTATTGATTTCCATTCATCTGCACTGTTCTAGGAGCAGAACAACAAAAATAATAGAAGTGGCATATCTGATACACAACTGAACCTGTCGTCACCAGGCGCACTCCATTGACTATAATGGGATCCATGGGAATTCTGTTATGGAGTCGACCATTTTACCAGACAAAATATTCCTGCAAGCAGGACTTTTTTGGAATATTTTTGACAGAATCTGCAACAGAAGATTCAAACAGAGCCTCCGACGCATATGTGAACTTAGACTTATTTCTGTACTAAGATGATATTGGTTGAAGACACATGTCCTTATAAGATATTTTAATGACAACATGTCCCATTCACAAATTAAATAAACATTAAAGAGGGCCCATCACCTCTCCTGACATGTCTATTTTAGTAAACAGCGGTATAACCCCTAAAATAACAATTCTGGAACATCTATTCTTATGACTCTGCGTTGCGCCATTCCTCTGTTATTCCTCCTGAATGTTTGTGAATAAATGAATAACTGGTCATTACGGTACCATATCCCTTGTAAAAAAGGTGCATCCAAACACACTCTGCCACTGTCAGCACTGATTGGACATTTTTAGGCTGAGTTCACACTTCAGTTATTTGGTCAGTTAGGCATCTTTCACATGGCCGTAGTGCTCCCGTGACCGAATTGCGGGCCGCTTATGGCGGTTCCGCAATACACGGGGTACCAGCAGTGTGCATTCTGCATCACGGATGCAGACCCATTTACTTGAATCCGGAGATGCGGTGCGGAACGGAGCGGAAGCACGGAACAGAACCCCACGGAAGCACTACGGAGGGTTCCATGCTTCCGCTGTGCAAAAAAATAGAACTGCCGCAAGCAGGTCGCGACACCATACACTTGAATGGGGTCCGCAATCCGTCCGTTCCACAAAAAGATAGAACAAGTTCTATCTTTTTGCAGAACGGAAGCACGGAACGGAACCCCACAAAAGCACTCCGTATTCCATTCCGTGGTTCCGTTCCGCACCGCATCTCCGGATTTGTGGACCCACCATATGCGGGTCGCAACACGGCCACGGGGGCGTGCAAGAGGCCTTAGAGAGTGTGTAGCGACCCCCACCTCCTAAAACCTGGTAACACCCAGCTTTTAGGAGGAACAACTGAATAGTAACACAACACAGAATTGATATTTCATTGGCAATACAAGTATTTACTAACAAAGACATATCAGGAGAGGTGATGGGTCTCTTTAACCAAAAATGCTTATGTTGCCCATAGAAACCATTTTTAGCAGGGTTGAAAATAGGATAAGTTGGTTTATATGCCATTTTGTTAGCATAGTTCATATGCATTAGGATTATTATGCATTATGTATTTTCAGAACCTTTATATCTCCAAAATGTCTGGGGGGTTGGCTCCCTCTTAAGGGGGGGAGAGGGAGTGAGGAACCTGAGGGCCATACATTCATAAGGACTATGCACTCTGACAAATCTTCGTGATGTACAAATTTGGGTCCTTTTCTTGGAGTGTCTGCTTGGTTTGAAGCATTTTTTTTGCACATAAATTTACAAAATGCTGGACTCTATTTGTTCAGTTTGCCACATGAAATACCTATGGATTTTCTATCTAGTCCGTTTGTACACCAGCAGGGGAGTAGAGTACACTTGTGATTTTTTGTGTGAATTTTTGCAAAACGTCGCAATTATAAATCTGGCTAAAAATGTAGTAAATGCGTACTACTGGGCATGGAGCAAACCCCTTGAAATTTGACTACTCCATTTACAAAACAGGCAAAATTACTCCACTTCTCTGTCTTGAGGGGACTTGATACATTACCCTCTATGTGCTCAAAAACATAGAAGTGACGGGCATGCAAATGTGGCTACAATGAATGAGATTACACTCCCATTGATTTCCAGATGGCCCTTGGGCTTTACAATAACTTGTTTTGTAGGTTTGATCCACTGACTGCTGGTCACCCATGGGAGCCACCTTTAAGCTCCAGGCAAACATTAAAGGGGTATTCCAGTTGTTAACATAAGGGATAACTATTAGATCAGTGGGGCTCCTACCAATCACGAGAAAGGTGCCACCTGTTCCCCATACAGCCCCCCTAACATGCACATGGGCACAGCCACTCCATTTGTTTCTATCGGAGTTCTGGAGATAGCCAAGAACAGAAGCGCTCCACTATCTCTGAAATTCTCATAGAGAATAATGGAGCGGCCACTCCAATAGTGGACCCCCACTGATCTAATAGCATCTCCTATCCTGTGGATAGGGGATAACTTGTAACAGCCAGAATACCCCTTTAAGCTTTTTCAACTTATCATGTTGCATAGATCCATTCTGCAAAATGACTTATCAACCAATTATCAGAACAAATAATACACTGGATCTTAGCCAGAAGGCCAAAATGTGGTCTCAGCAGTATATGGCACAGGACCTCTGAGGTCAGTGATTGGCTGCAGTGGTCAAGTGCCGTATGCAGGAACATTACTGCTGCCACCAGGAACACAAAGACTGCCAGCGTGTGATGGAGCTGAAAAAGAGGGGGTTTTGGAATGGAAAGTTAAAAATTTTGTTTATTATTCTGATAACTTTCCTTCGCTTATGAAAAAATTGGACAACCAGAACCATAGGATGCTTATGCATGGTAGGTTTAGCACTGGAAGATTAGTGCTTTAGAGTACGGGAAGAATAATCTCTGCAAATGTGTGCAAGTTTCTTAAAAATCTCAGACTCATTTTCCACTCGATCGCTCTGTTAGTGAACTGTAAACTAACTATGACATGGGCTCATTAATTTGGCAGCAATGGCAAGATGTAGCCATTTAGCGCACCCAAAAAGCTATTGTCTAGGGCAGGGTCAGGTTAGAGGGCAACTTAAACATAGTTAAACCTTTGAGGGGATCGAGGCCATTAGTGTTACAGACTAACTCCTTTATTGCCAGGAAGACTGATCAGAAAAATGATCCAAATTTCTTTCCAGACTGTTTCAAAGGAAACCTTTCTATGATAGCAAATGGTATAATAAGCAGCTTCATTTCATCAAATATTTCCAATTTATTTGTCAAATGTAACAAAATAACAAAATCTGAAAGGACAATGTAGGCATTTATGGATGTCTTCTTCCATGAAAGTTTCGATAATTTGGTAGCATGGTCTTCCAATGACTTAAACATAATCTGTGACCTACACAACATCAGAGCTGGTTTTAGACAAAATGTGGCCCTGGGCAAAATCAAAAGTGGGGCCCCAAATCTTGTAATAATGTGCTTAAAACACAGTCCGATGTCCGACACCTGACCCCCCCGCCGATCAGCTGTTTGAGCAGACGGCGTGTGCTGTTCACTGCGCATAGACATACAGCGGTGAGCAGGAAGAGAGAAGGGGGGCGGCACGTGTGCACAGCTGATCGGCAGGGGTGGCGGGTGTCCCTACAGTACCCTAGTAGTAATAATATAATCATAATGTCCCCCTGTAGTGCCCCCCACTAGTTCCAATATATAATGCTCCCCCATAGTCCCAGTATATATATATATATATATATATATATATATAATGTTCCCCCGTAGTGTCAGTATATAATGCTCCTCTATTTCTCCCCAGTGGTGCCAGGGATATATAATGGTCTCCTTCCCCCCTTTCCTGGTGCCCCCAGCAGTGCAGACATCTAGTATACAAAAAAAAAAAAACTCACTCCGGTTTTCCCCGCTTCTGTCTGTGATGCAGACCACAGTTTTATCTGTGACTTGTGTTGCTGCGTCCTGATGCATGCAGTCCCAATGACATCACCACTCCTGCTCAGGGTCTCACGTGATTACATCATCATGCGAGATCCAGCGCAGGAGGTTGCGTTGATGTCATTGCAGCTTCTTGTTCTGTTCTAATGCCTTACAGGCTTGAGGTCTAGCAGCCTGAGGCTTGTGAATTTGGACGGCCATGTGTGTGCCCCCCTTTATGGGTAGCGAAGTGGTGCCCTAGGGGGATGACTACCTTCCCCTATCCATCGTCCCGGCCCTAATTCAGAGCACATTACTGCAGGAGGTACAACAGGAGAGGACTATAACTCCCAGCATGTCTAAGCAATTATTATTTAATATCAGAGCACATTACATGGGGACGTATAAGAGGATGGGACTACAACTCCCAGCATATCCAAACCACTATTATGTAATATCAGAGTACATTATAAGAGGAGGTATAAGAGGCGAGGACTACAACTCCCAGCATATCCAGGGTGTTGTATAATACCCTGATATAACATAATAATGGCCTAGACGTGCTGAGAGATGTAGTCCTGTTATATATACTCTTGTAATGTACTCTGATATTACATAACAAGCTGGACATGCTGGGAGTTTTAGTCCTCCCCTCATACCTCATTTTGTAATGTACTCTGATATTACATAACAAGCTGGACATGCTGGGAGTTTTAGTCCTCCCCTTATACCTCATTTTGTAATGTACTCTGATATTACATAACAGGAGGTATAAGAGGAAAGGACTACAACTCCCAACACTTCCCTGGCACTTACCTACATTGAATCCTTCACTGCTTCCCATGCATCACTGGTCTTCTTCATTACTTTACTGCATAGCTCCGCCTCCTGTTCTGGTCACATGATGGTGAGGTCATCGCAGGTCCTTCACCCCCCTCTTCTCTGCTGAGCTCCGCCTCCTGCAGGTGACATCATCGCAGGTCCTAATGCTCCAGTAGAAGAGTGTTGCTAGTGTCTGGATCTGTCAGTTTGCAGAGCAGCACTGTGGTAATGACTTGTGTTATGTGTACAGGAAGGGGGCCTTACACTGCATTGTAAAGTGCAGCTTTTCAGCTGTCCGCCCGTTCGCTTCCATGGACGTTCAGCTGAACAGCAGCACTGAAGCAGGGGGCCCCTTAGACAATGCGGGCCCTGGGCAATTGCCGGCCCTGCTCAACATGAACTATTACTGTCGTTAGAATTGATAGAAATCCCAGTAGGATATATTTTGGATCCTATACAAATACAGATGTGTCCTTCCTTACTTTGGCTCTTGGCTTGAGATCCTGAGATGAATGACCAAGATGACCAAACATTTGCTTTACTCACAAAGCTAGTCATCTCGCTCCATTCATCTCGGGATATCTGGAGCCATGAGCCACAGTAAGAAAGGACACTTCTGTATAACAATGATTTGGTATGTGAAATATTACTTTATGGACATGTGTATCGCAAAATAAAATTTATGTTATATGAATACAGCATTAGAATGTATATTATTATAATTGCTTTCATTCCTGATCACCAATTGAATGGTAATTTCCTCCAAGGTTGTACTTTCTTCCCTTA